>NC_054601.1:27099888-27399888 GCF_004785595.1 Juglans microcarpa x Juglans regia | reverse complement strand
TTTTTGACTAGTTTTTAATGTTTACCGTTGATTTCTTTTCAGCTGCTTTCCCAGTTGTCTAAGGTGTTCTTGGCTAGAGATTTCCAAAGCTGGAACTTTTTGATGTTTGATCATTGTGAGTGCATGGTTATTTAGCGTAGTATTTTCTAATGGTTATTTAGTATTTTCTAATATTCCAAAAATTAGATTGATTGCAACAAAATAATATTATATTTGACAAATCTATAAAAATCTGAGATAAAAGGCAAGACAGTTGAAAGCAACATTCAGATCAGTTACAAAGCAGAAAATGTGAGGCAAACCAGATGCAATTATCCCATTTTCTTAAAGTTATAAACCCAATCATGAAACCCTAATAACACAAACCCAATCTTAAAGTTAAAGTTATTTTACTTTGATTCTATTCTTCTTTGTTTTTCCTTTTCTTTTTTTTTTTTTTTTGTTTGTTATGTCTTTTTCTGTTTTCTTTTTCCTATTGATATAAACTTAATAGATGTTTATATCTTTTCCTTTTTTTTTTTTTTTTTTTTTTGCTGTCTCCAAATTTATTATTTTTTTTTTCTGTTTCATCTTTATTTTATTTTTTGTATTGTGAATCTGTATTTGAAGAGATGGTGTGCATATATCACATATTTGAAGAGATGGTCTGCATATATCAATTTCATTTCAAACCCAAATACATTATATCATCTACCAGATTTGAGATTTCAAAGTAATTTTAAAAACACAAAAACAACTTACCGTGGGGAATCGAAGGCAGAGAGGGTGAGGTAAGGCCGAGGAAAGGGGCAGGGCAGATTGCAGTCCAAACAATAAGTTGAAGCCCAAAACTTTTGGCTCAAGAAAAGCACATAAAAACAATCACCATGTCTGTATAAAATGCATTCTACATGAAAGCAGTACAAACAAACCCTTGACCATGTCCATACCAAACCCCAAAATCACAGAAGTATAGTTCCAAAACCTTAAAACAAAGTACACGCATATATAAACAAAATAAAGCAACCTAAAGAGTCACGTGACTCATATGCACAAATCCATCACGAATTTCCCACCAGAAATGCATAAACAACAAAATTCATCAAACCCATGAGCGGATTTCTCAATATATCAAGCCAAAGAACTGGATCACTGAAAATTAAAAAGGAAAAAAAACACAGATTGCAATTTTTGAGAAATATAATCTCAGATTTGTATGTATTAACAAAAAAAAAAAAAAAAAAATAGAAACAAGCACATAAAGATAATCAACACGCATTAGCTAAAAAAAAAGAAAAAACAGATCTCAAAGATGAGGCTTCAGATCCGTTAGATTTAAAATTTTATTTCTAAAAAATCAAAAAACAAAAAATAGAAGAAAAATAATACAAAAGAAGAGAAGAGAAGGCTCGGATTTGCATTTCTTATATATGCTAACAAAAATAAGGAAAAAAGGGAAAACAAGTCCGATCAGTAAATAGAAAACACTAAGAAAAGACAAAAATGATAGAAATAAAACAACTTAAAAAAAATAAATAAATAAAGATGAAAGAAGAACACATAGCAAAAACAATTATCCAAATGTGAAAAGGAAACCTTCAAATTTGTAAGCATTCGTAAAAAAAATCAAGAAATAGAAAGTAGAGATTCTTGTTTGTTGGGCCAAGTGATGCGAAGTTAAGCTACGCAAGACGACAGTGAGTGTGTGAGTTCGGCTGAGTGTGTGAGTGTTAGAGAAGTAGATGGAGGTTGAGGGTTAGAGAGAATCGGCGAAAAATAGAGCGAGCTGAGAGAGAGTAGGTCTAAAGGAGGAGAATATACAGACACGAGAGAGCGGCAGAGGCGGCAGTGGCGACAGAGCGAGGTAGAGACGAGAGACTGAGGCGACACGGCGAGGCAGAGACGAGAGAGTGAGGTGAGAGAGTTGAGGAAGGAAATGAAATAGGGAGTGTGCGGCGCCGGGGGGGAGGGGATGAGAAAAAGATAGGATTTTTCCCTATTTATGGCAAAATGGCGACGTTTTGGAAGAGGGACTTGGTTCCCCTTTGACACACAGGCTGGACCCTTCACACACACACCCTCGGCCCAATAATAACAAAACTCACCCAAACACTACACACAACCTCCTAGCACAAAAAGCCCAATCCGAAAAATCAAAATAATATATAAGAAGAAAACATATTAACACAAAATATACAACAATTTTTGCAATAGTAAAATAAAATAATGAAAACTATCATAATAATAATAATAATTAAAATTAAAGAGCCAATAATAATATAAAATACTATTAGAAAAATTTATATCGTATATTATTGTGACGCAGAACGCCCAATCTGAAAAATGAAAATAATATATAAAAAAACACCTTAACACAAAATACACAATAGCTTTTGTAATAATAAAATAATGAAGGCAATCATAATAATAATAATGAAAAATTAAAATTAAAGAGCCAATAATAATATAAAATATTATTAGAAAATTAAAGTTTATCTAATATATTAATGTGACACAGAAGGCCCAATCCGAATAACTAAAATAATATATAAGAAAACACTTTAATATAGAATACACAACAACTTTTGCAATAATAAAATAAAATAATGAAGACGATCATAATAATAATAATAATAACAAATTGAAATTAAAAACCCAATAATAATATAAAATATAATTAGATAATTGAAATTTCGTTGAACTAGGCAAACGTGCTTTGCATGTTGTTCCGACCTAGTGTGTGTGTGTGTATATATATATATATATATATATGTCTAGGTTTGTTCCTCAAAATAGCTCTGTCATGAAGTAAGTTTGTGAGAATGGAACCCGATCTGATGAAGACAAGATGTGGCCTTCAACATCGATGGCTCCATTTCTGGATGAGGATGGCCAAGTCATGTGATAGTTGATGCTTTTGAGAAAACCAAACCACAGGGGTGAGGGTACGCATTTTGACTTTTGAGGGTTTGGAGCAATTGATGTCTGAGATTATTAGGAACATTATGCGTGACAAATTAAGATTCATGCCTAATTATCAGAGGAGGAAAATGGCAGCAGAGTGAGCCATGAAAAGGTGGTGATATAATAAGAAAAGCTGATAAGGCTTTTTGTATGCAAATCAAGCAGAAAGTTGGTGCGCTCCTATTGCTTGTAATCGCTTTACTCGAGATACAAGTAGGGTTGTTGCTTGTAGATATCTCAAAAGATAAGAGTTGAGTGCCACTTTTTCTATGTGGCATCAAGTGGAAAGGTCGTATGTAGCCTGTAGGTCAGGAAATTGCCAAAGAAGATGTCAATTTATTGATTAAATCGGGGCACTTGGGAAATGGAGGGGGGTGGGAGTAGGCAAAATAGCACGAAAATCAGGAGTTAAGTGAGTGAGGGCCTGTTGAGAAAGTGACACAGAAATTTTGGAGTTTGGATGTGTAATCTTTGGCGCCGCATTGGGTATGCCTACCAGAAAGAACGCTTCATCTCTCTCTCTCCCTCCCCTGAAAAGATAACCTCGGAATAAATGGTGGGTGGACCCTCACCTCATTTGAACTACCAAAAAGTAGAAGATGATGTGCTTTCTGTAAGATAAAGTGAGCCGACAGGTCTCTTGAGTTCATCATTTGGGATGAGGGCCTTTATTGGGTCGGATAGATGTGGAAGGGATCCATAAAGTCTAACGCATCTCTTCCTTACAATTCGTAAGTCATCTTTTCACCACCTTCTTTTACTTTAATTTACTATTCAGAGCATTATTATTCAATTAGCTAAAACTTAAATTTATTAAATATTTAATTATTAGAGAATAAAATATATTTATAATAGATTAGTTAAATTCTAAATATTTAAAATTTAACTAGACTTTTAAAATTTTTTTTAAATTTAAAAATTACTATACATATATCAAATATATATTTTATTAATTATTTCTCTCCATTTCTTTCTATCACATATTTTATCACAATTGATATATTAATTTGAGTTAGTGATATATTAATTTAATAAGAATATAATTATTAATTAATATATAATAAGTATAATAGTAAAATATGATAAAATAAAATAAATTAATAATTAAAAAAATTAAATATTTTTAAAATTATTAATTATTAATTATTATATAATAAATAAATATATAATCTAATATAAAAATTTGATGTGAATAATCAAAATTAAATTTATTTTATATTATTTTATTATTATAAAATAAAAAAATAATTATTCCAATGAAAATAATCTTACTAAGGAATCTTTTCACCACCTTCTTTCCTTTAATTGTCTTTATCACTATTACTTTTTTCTGACAAAAGTTATTTTTAAACCCAAAATTGAGGATAAACACAAAAACTACGTCTAAAGAAATAAAGAAAACCCCAACAAAACAAGAGGAGGAGCGCATGTTACATGATCTGATCCTGGGTTGAAATTGGACTGACATGCTCCACACTCCACAGCGTATGAATTAGCTAGAGACCCAATTGCTCAAAAAGAAACTGAAAAAGAAAAATGAGCGCACACAGGTCGGGAAACCGAAAAATAGAACATACAGCGCAACTGTCAATCTCATATTCAGAGCAATTGACCTCAGGGATCAAAAGAAGAAAAAGAAATACACCAAAAGAGACCCTATTCCTAAACATATATGCTGATGCGTAGTGTTAGAATATTACCTTGAATTTACAAGATGGCAATGAGAAAATAAAGGGCCTGCCTTTTGTTTGTTTCTTTAAAGTTTAAGGCAGGAAAGTAGGAGTAAGAGTATTGTGATTAATGCTAGTGTTGGTAGTAATGGCATTGAAATCCAGGCCAGCCTGATCAATTTGAGGAGCCGGGAACTGACCGCACTTGTGGCACCTCCCTACCACCAGGATCTGCCGACAAGATGGGCACGATGAGTGGGACACAAGCCATGTGTCGATGCATGAAACGTGGAAGGCATGACCGCACTGTGGCAAAACCCTCAGCTCGTTCCCGTCCATGAACTCTCCCAAGCATATGGCGCAATCCGCCATCGATAGCTTTGGGTTCTTGGCGCCGTCGGAGTCGTACGTGAACTTGGGGAGAGACTGAAGTACCTTCTTTTTAACGCCCTTGTTTGCTAGAGCCTGAGCCCGAGCCCGAGCCGGAGACCGAGTGTGGGCAGAGCTGCGACGGAGCCAAGCGCACCGGGCCACCGCGATGAGCCCCACCACGCATATGAGTGCGCAGAGAAGGGCAGCCAGTATGACCACGAAGTCCGACTCCACGGTGAGGGCCTCAGGAGGAGGAGCAGCAGCCGCCGCCGTCGTTGATGAGTTCGCGGGTGCCAGAGTTGCTAGAGAGCGAATCATGGTGGGTGTGAGAGAAGAGAGGAAGAAATGATTGGTTGGGGGTGGGGGTCCTGTGGGATGTTTAGGTTCTGGTACAGTCGTAAAAGGGAAGAAAGCATATCCTATTATATAAATATGGGATTGATATGCATAATTATAAGGGGGAGGTGGGTGGGTGGGTGTCTGTGGGTGGGTCTTTTAAGCGTTAAAAGAGTTGAGTGGTTTCAATTTTCATCGAGTGAAAAAATCCAAGGCAAACAACTTCGAGTCATGTCACGTATGAGAAAGAGGACTCGAAAGTCAAACCTACAAATGTTGGGACAAAGGATAAGATTATCATAAAGCGAGATGTTATCTCAAAGGGTATTGGTATTGGCCTAATCAAACCTCAGTAACTCTTCAAATTATAACTAATTATGTTAAAATTGATCTACAATAGACTAGCCAAAGTGAGCTCTGAACTACTGTATTTCTATCTATTTTTTTAAATTTGGTCATTTACTCTTTTAAGCATTATTTTATTAGACTAAAATTGGCTCAAACATCTCTTTATTTCTTCGTTTTTCAGCTTCTCAATTTCTTTCTCTTTCTCTTTTCTATTTATTTATTTTTTTTCCTTTTCTTTTCACACCGAATCATACCCTTTCCTTCTCATTTTCTTTTTCCTCTACACTCGCCGAATTCTTTCCTTTCTCCCTCCCATTTTCTTTCTTTTTCATTTGTAAAAAATTCATCGAAGGCATCAGCAACATAGAGGAACATCAACTTCTTTACAATCACGATTTTTGTCCTAGACTACCGAGATTAACATTCTATCTTCTCTCGACGATTATTATGCTTTACAAAGATAAATTTAATGTTATTTTTTCTTTCAAATATCGATTTCTAGTGTTTCTATTAATTTTTCTTTTTCGATTAGGATGCGTGGTGATAAGCTCTCAATATCTTTCGACTTGAACTCCGAATATTTTAATGAGAATCATATAAATGACAGAAATAATTTTTCCGCGTGTACTTTTCATTGTGACTTGTGTAGTTTTAGCTTTGGATTTTAAGAGGAGTTTTATTTGTTAATAGGGCCTGACAAGGTTTGATAAGGGTGGGGATGTTCTTCCTCAAAGTAAAAGGCTCCGTCGTCCAATTAATTGGAAGTAGATATTTTGAAGTTACTAGGCACTCAGGGCTGGGCTTGTTAGTTGTTACATACATCTCAGATAGTTCTTGGTTTTTAACATATTTTGCTTGCACTCTTGTTATTCCGGTTATTCCAATTTGTATTCGTGATTTTTGGACAGGACCAACTTCAAGATCAGGCAAAACTCTGATTTTCTGCCAGTTGGAGACTGCACACACAATGTATGTTAAATAGAGAATGAAGCCGGATCCATGTAAAAGAGACCTCTCTAGCAGCACTCACTACTTCGACGATATTGTTCCACACATCATATGGATTTTAAAATATTGTATTTGCAATATTTTAAATTGTATTTGCACTTACTACTCTGTAAGATATTGTTCCACACGATGTATGTTAAATTGTATTTGCAAAATAATAAAAAAAAACTGTAAAATATTATTAAAATATCTAATATTATATTATTATTTTGACTTTAAAATGACTAGTCCAATGTGAATTCATCTAGCCAAATGTTAATGCTATATCCAAAACTTAAATTTCTAGCTAAAATTAGACTTGCCAATGCTCTATCCACTGTTTATTTAGATAAAAATAACGAGCCGAGAACTAAACGATAGCTGCCATATAACCAATGATTAATGTTAGATACAAGTACAAATCTCATACAAATCTTTTGTAAAAAATTGGATTTCACTAATAAAGAATAATTTTTTTTACACTTTTTTTTAGATGAGATTCACTTTTTTACAAAGGCTTGTATGAAATTTGTCTATTTAAAACTTATACAAATCATTTCTCATAACCAATTAGGCACCTGTTTTTTCCTTACTTATTATTTTATATGTTATTAAATCTGTGAGGGAGGTCGTTCCCTGTGTCGGGCCAAACCACATGGGCCCAGCCCATGAGGCACCGATGGATTTCGAGATAGCTTGACAGTAGGGTATCTATAGGAAATGATGGTCGGGCCGGGCCCAAAGGGCAAGATTGGCCCAGAAAGGAGAGGTGATGTATCACGCACAAAAAGTGAATCATTCAGTCATAAAGCCTGACATCTCTACTAGCCGCAGTGATAGAAATGGCCACTGCCCTAGCAAGCATGGGGAGTGAGCGCACCAAATCAAGATCACGTCGCATTTAATGGACGGGGTGAACACACCACGACCTAGGGACAAGTCCGCCAGAGTGGCCACGATCAGGCATGGCAGGCCATTCATGTGGCAGGAAGCCGGTAGATGGCACAACCTGGGTACAGTGTGGTAGAGCCATGATCAACCTAGCAGGGGACCACCATCATGGTGATCACCAAGTACAACAAACGGGTACTAACTTAGGCATCAGAAGTGTTTCTCACCATCCCGAGCCCTCACTTCTCGCATTCTTGCAGGCTCCAAACGAAAGGGAACTGTGGAGTTGCTCGAGTTACGAAACACGACATCAACAAAATCATTACAAAATTATTATTTATTTATTATTATTATTATTATTCGTTTATTATGATAATAGTAATTAAAATATAATTTTTCTATCTTATTTTGTTCTTTTACTCAATAATAACTTTATTTATATGGATACACAAAATATTTATTTAAGAAATATTATTGGGAGCAGCCACTATTGAGTACAATCATTTTTGCACACACTATGTGGCATCATCTAAACTATACGTCTCTTAAATTTGAAATTAGAGAGAGATGAGAGAGAGCGGAGATGAGAGAGAGAGACGATGAGAGAGAGAGTGACGACGAGAGAGACGATGAGAGAGAGAGTCGATGAGAGAGAAAACCGAGATGAGAGAGGGAGACGATAAGGGATGAGAGAGAGAGAGACGATGAGAGAGAGAGTCGTGGAGAGAGAAAGAGTTGATGAGAGAGGCGATGGAGAGAGAAATGAGAAGCCGTTTGCGTTTTGCACAAAAAAAAATGATGAGAAGCAGCCACGTAGTGTGTGCAATGTGTGCACAACTATAGTGAATGCTCTCTAACACTACTCAATTATTTTTCTATCTTATCTGCTTATATGATTCATTAATACAATTAAAAAACTAAGAGAAGAAAGTACGAAGATAAGTTGTGAAGGAAATATTATACTATAGTTAGGAACATTCTAACAATAAAATTTGTTTTGATTCCGAGATTTGGTATTAGTTTTAATTATTTGAAGTTTTAGAAGTTTGGAAAGGCATGGTGAGTAGCTTGCTGATAAAATTTGGACACGTAAGAGGAACATATATGTATGTATGTCATCGTCTAGAAAGAGCAAAATAAGCAAGTGGTAGCCAGTACCTAGTTAGCTAAACATACAGCAGCCATTAATGATGCTTATTGTTTAGGCTTGAAGAAGCCACTTGAGAATCATGTTCTGTCTCGTTTGTCCACTGGAGCATCTTCCGCTATTAAATTAAGATACGGTTTGGATAATGAGATAAGATGAGATAATTTTAAATGAAAGTTAACATTTTAATAAAATATTATTAGAATATTATTATTGTTTGAGAATTTAAAAAAATTAAATTATTTATTATATTTTGTGTGAAAATTTACAAAAATTATAATGATGAAAAGAGATAAAACATTTTCACTATCCAGTCCAAAGCACTGTTAGAGCATGCAATGACTCAGTCGAATAACAGTTGAGAGAATCAAGGGAGAACTTGAAGAAATCAGATCAGTTCAGCAACTGTACAACAGTCAAATATCAGTTGAGAGAATCAAAGGACAAGTTGAATAAATTAGATCAATTTGACAGTTGTGCAGCAAACAATCCACCTCCAGATTTTTCTCATTTTGTTTTGATTAAAACAATAGATTAATGTTAGCTGTAAATCATCTATTTGTACTCCTTAATTTTCTATAGTTTGTTATATGTAATACTCGATAAATACGATTGAATGAAAAGCAAATGGTAATTAAGCCAACCAGTTCAAACACTTCCAGTCTTTCCTATTTTCCTCTGTTTATTTCTCTTACATGGTATCAGCTGGTAAAAGGGCACACGCCTGATCCTGATACATGCTTCCGCTTTCCAAACAATGGCCTCCAACTCAAATGACAATACCCAACTTCCCCAACCCACTGTTCAAGCCAATGTCCAACTTGTTTCCCAAAAATTGGTTGGCCCCAATTAGTTGCCATTGAGCGTCCAATTCATGATCTTTTTAAGGAGTTATGATCTTGCTGATCTTGTGGATGGAGATGTCTCTCCTCCATCAACAGCTCTTTCAGATGGGACCACTAAACCAGCTTACACAATGTGGCTAAAGAAAGACACGTGTTCTAAGTTGGCTATTAGCTTCTATTACAAAGAAGCTAGTCTCTACTGTTTATGGAATGAAGACCTCGAGACAAGTGTGAGATGCTCTTCACACTCGGTTTTCATCTTCTTCAAGGTCTAGGATTGCTCTGTTAAAAAGACAACTTCAGACCATCACTCAAGGCAATTGATCTTGTAGTGAATTTATGGAGGAAGCCAAGAATTTGGTTGATCAACTAACAGCTGCAGGGAATGCTACAAATAATCAAGATCTAATTAGCTTTCTCTTGGGAGGACTGCGGCCAGTTTTTACTCCTTTCATCACCTCATTCAATTTCGCATGCTGCGACAAAGATTTGTCCTTCGATGACTTCCAGGTTGAACTCTTAAGCTTTGAGACTCTTATTGATGCACAGAACAACTCAGCACCTGATCAACACTATGCATTTGCAGCAAACCAAAAAGGGAAAGCACCATTCATCTCAAGGAATCCAAAGCAACAAACGACGACTCCAAAGCCACAACTGTCGCAATCATCTTACAATCCAAATAAAGGCAATCAGTTTCCTCCAACTACTCGAACCAATGATAGGCCAACCTGTCAAATTTGTGGTAAGAGAGGACATATTGCCCTTGATTGCTATCATCGCTTTGACTTCTCTTTTTAGGGACGATTGCCACCTGCTGACCTTGCTGCCATTGTTGATGAAGCCAATAATTCTTATGACCAGAATGTCTTGTATGCGGATGGTGGAGCCAATGCTCATATCACTGCCAATGCAGCAAATTTAACGAACCAAACGTCCTACGAGGGTGATGATACTGTCCAAGTTGGCAATGGCTCAGGTTTGGTTATAAAAAATACTGAAAATTCAACTCTAAACTTTGATCATGCCTATTTCAAACTCAGAAATATTCTTCATTGTCCAAATGCCTCTATGAATCTTTTATCCATCAATCAATTATGCTTAGACAATGATTGTTATTTCGTGCTAACAGATATTGATTTTTTTGTGAAGGACAATAAGATGGATCGCATCCTGCTTCAAGGACTGGTTGAAAACGGACTTTATCCATTTTTTGGACACAAGAGCTCATCAAATAAACTGCGTTGCTTCACTGCAAAACTAGGATTAAAAACATCCTTGGAAAATTGGCATAATCGCCTTAGGCATCCTACCAAGTCCACCTTAGATCGTTTGCATAATTACTTGCATCTTTCTGAATCCTTGAATAAATTAGATTTATGCAATTCTTGTCAACTAGGAAAAGCTACTAAACTGCCTTTTGTTGATTCTACCCGAAACACTACAAAGCCTTTGCAGCTTGTTCACACCGATGTCTGGGTATCTCCAATAATTTCAATCGGTGGTTGTCGCTGCTATGTTATTTTTGTCGATGATTTTAGTAGGTTTACATGGATGTATCCCATGCGTTTTAAGTCCGATGTCTTTATTATTTTTCAGCAATATAAAACTCTTGTGGAAAATTTGTTCTCTTCTAAAATTAAACAACTACAATCCGACAATGGAGGAGAATATCTTTCCAATGATTTTAAATCTTTTTTGACAAAACATGGTATATACCATAGATTAACCTGCCCCTACACTTCTCAGCAAAATGGAATTGCCGAAAGAAAACATCGACACATTCAAGAAACTGGTTTAACATTATTAGCTAAAGCATAACTACCAAATAAATATTGGACTGATGCTTTTCTTACAACAATTTTTCTCATAAATCGGCTTCCAACGAAAGTCCTCCATAATCTATCTCCTTACTTCATGCTTCATCAAAAAATGTCATCCTATACTTCACTAAGAACATTCGGATGTTCATGTTATCCTTACTTGCGACCATACAAAAACAACAAGCTATCCTTTCAAAGCAAACACTGTCTCTTTCTTGGGTATGCAGCTCAACACAAGGGGTATAGATGCTTAGATTTGGACACCGGAAAAATTTATATTTCGAAGCATGTAGTGTTTGATGAGAACTCATTTCCAATAAATGCTCATTTCCAACAAAAGATAAATGTTGCGTTTCACTAGACCATGAGAGCACGATGTCGACAGGTTTGTTTCCTATCTCACATTCCATTCCACTCAATTTAATTCTGAGTTCAAATTCACTTGATTCTGCTTGTGAAAACAATACATCATCTAAAACACGTACTACCTCAGACTTGCATAATAATGATTCCTTACCTTTACCTTTGTCTGTGAACCCATCAGAGTCCAATATAGACACAAATTCTTCTCAAGAGCATACCAATCCCGATCCTCAATCAACACAAACACCTCATCTCGAACCACCGGAAAGCAATATCATCACTTGGTCCAAAACAGGGAATTCAAAACCAAAAGAATTTCCTGGATTCAAAATATTTTATTCCACTTGTCATCCTTTCCGTTGTTCGACTAGTATTTTAACAGAATTTGAGCCAACTTGCTATACACAAGCAGTGCAAAACTTGAGTGGAGACAAGCTATGGGATGTGAATTTAATGCTTTGATGGAAAATGGGACATGGTCTCTCTGTCCAAGACCACACGGCAAACATGTAGTGAGGAATAAATGGGTATTCAAAATTAAAAGAAACCCAGATGGTAGCATTGAAAGCTACAAAGCAAGGCTTGTGGCAAAGGGCTTCGATAAAAAATCTGGAATTGATTACTTTTATACCTTCTCTCCGGTGGTTAAACCGACTACAGTTAGATTGGTTTTATCTATTGCAGTTCAATTCCATTGGCCTATAAGACAATTAGATGTCTCCAATGCATTCTTACATGGCATACTTGATGAAGATGTGTATATGGAACAACCTCAAGGATTCATTGATGAGAGTCAACCTGATCTCGTGTGTCGACTTCATAAGTCTCTCTACGGCCTCAAACAAGCTCCAAGAGCTTGGTTTCGGAGGCTATCTCAACAATTATTACAACTTGGCTTTGAGGAATCAAAAGTTGATTATTCATTGTTTACACTTTGCACTAACACATTAAAAATTTTTGTGTTAGTATACGTAGATGACATTATCGTCACTGGATCAAGCAATTCTACCATTATTTTTTTTATTAACAGCTTGAAAGAAGAAGTCCAGATTAGAGATCTTGGACAGTTAAGTTATTTTCTTAGAGTTGAAGCACAACGTAACAATGAAGGACTTCATCTTCAGCAAGCAAAATACATCTCGTATCTTCTTGACAGCACCAAAATGCAAGGAGCAAAGCCACTCGCATGTCCAACAACTTCGGGAATGAAGTTATCATCGCATGATGGCACACTTCTATCAGATCCTACTAAATACAGGCGTGTGTTGGGAGCATTACAATATTGCACCATTTCATGTCCTGATATTTCATATGCAGTAAATCAGTTATGTCAATTTATGCATAATCCACAAGATTCTCATTGGATGGCAGTAAAAAGAGTGCTTCAATATTTAAAAGGCACGGTGGACTATGGACTTGTTTATGCACCTTCTACAGTTGACATTCATGTTTTCTGTGACTCGGATTGGGCTGGTAACCCATATGACCAAATAAGCACAAGTGGATTCAGTATTTTTCTCGAAAAAAATTTAATATCATGGTTCTCCAAGAAACAAGGAGTTGTCTCACGTTCAAGCACAGAAGCAGAATACTGAAGCATGGCTTTAGCTATAGTCGAAGCTTACTGGATCAGAATGTTAATAAAGGAGTTCCAACTATATCTTTACTCGCCTCCAATTATCTGGTGTGACAACATAGGAGCATTGGCATTAGTCTCAAATCCTGTATTTCATGCTAGAACCAAACACGTGGAAATTGACTATCATTTCATTAGAGAAAATGTAGTTAATAAAGATATTTTGGTTAAGCATATCTCAACAAAAGACCAATTAGCAAATATATTTACCAAAGGACAAACAGCAACTCGATTTCAATTTTTGAGGTCCAAACTCATGGTTCGTAAACTCCCCATCAGTTTGCAGGGGTGTTAGAGCATGCAATGACTCAGTCGAATATCAGTTGAGAGAATCAAGGGAGAAGTTGAAGAAATCAGATCAGTTCAGCAACTGTGCAGCAGTCGAATATCAGTTGAGAGAATCAAGGGACAAGTTGAAGAAATCAGATCAGTTTAACAGTTGTGCAGCAAACAATCCACCTCCAGATTTTTCTCATTCTGTTTTGATTAAAACAATAGATTAATGTTAGCTGTAAATCATCTATTTGTACTCCTTAATTTTCTATATTTTGTTATATGTAATACTCTATAAATACGAATGAATGAAAAGCAAATGGTAATTAAGCCAACTAGTTCAAACACTTCCCGTCTTTCCTATTTTCCTCCGTTTATTTCTCTCACAAGCACCACTTGCGTTACTATCCTTGTTTACTTCCCAAACAAACCATAAAGGAAATGATTTTGGGTGTCTAAGATGCCGTAGCGGTAGCATGCATTTACATGTTGACAATCAGGATGGGACGGCAGAAGTGAGCCTGAAATTCAGCATGTGCAACTGTCTGGCAAGTAGGGCCTTTACTCTTTTTTTGGGCAGCGATTTATGATCCCATCACACCCCCTGGTATTAATTACTCTTTGCATCGGTGGGTTGAGTACCAGTACTGTAACAATTTAACACCGGTTTATTGGCTAAAACCTTTAGCACACACCTGGACTAGCCATTCTATTCAATTCTTCCATTAGTTACCATCAAAGAATGTCGATCCTTCTCATGATATGTACTCTGAGCAGCTAATCCTGAAGGGAATAAGATCCTCCATCTCCATTTCAAGACTTGAAATGGATAGTATCCATTTAGTGTAAAGAGCTGCATGACAGCATGTATCTAAGCTACACGTTCCGATATCAGGGAGCAGCATGTCCAATACCAACTCCACAAGTTAAATGCCAACACTGACTACGCACAAATGACCAAACATGTCATACTATCACTATGTAAGCAAGATTTAATGTGAGGAAGGGGAAGGATTGGAATCTATCGAATTCATGAATTGAACTACAAGTCTACAAACATAAACTTAGGCAGGAAAAAATAAAATTATGAAACTATATTTTGATTTTTGACGGACAGTAACTTTATTAACAAGCCTTTGTAAATTATACGAAAATGCTTCCCTATTTGGCGGCCTGCATCCCAATAACTACAATGTTCTCTCACAATACATGTTAAAACATTGATACAATTCTTGTTGATAACCCCACCAATGCCAACATCAAGGTTCCTTTTGTGGCTCAGGTTTGACAAATGAGAAGTCATCTTCGTTTTTGGTTTCCTCTCCATGGTGGGGTTCATCTAGTTCAGATTGTAGCTCATCAGGATCTACCCCTATAATCAAGTTGGTAGTGGATGAGGTGGGAGACAAAGGATCAGTTTCAAAATCAGAGCTCTCATGGTCCTCGTACATAAGCAAGCGGGTTGAGTGACCAGTCGTTTTGAAGCGGTGCAATGATTGTCCAGAGGTGCGCACCATTGATAAGGTAGGGCTCCCACCTAGAGTTACAGTGGGGGACTTTCCTCCTCGCCCAACCTTTTTCATTTTCACATCCATGTGCCACTTCTTAAGGGCTTTTGATGTTTGTTCGTCAAAAATTGATTTCTTCATGCGTGAGCCCATCTGCAGTCCCCCATTAAGAGCATCACCAGTTCAATCAAACCACACAGAATTAGTGATAAAACAAGCAATCCAGAATCTCCTTAACATGTCTCGTGTTAGAATTAAGCTCTCTTGTTAGATGTATGTGCTTTTAAAATGTTGTGAGATGCAAGAGATACTCATTTGAAAAAGAAAAAGGAAAAAAGAGAATAATAACCTTGAACAGCACTCATTTGCCGAATATAGGTCACAATAATTGACTTTTAAGCTTCCCCTAACATTGTTACAAGTAATTCAATTCTGACTACCAAGACATTGGCAGTTGAAAGCATGAGTGGCATCAAATAAACCGCTTGAGAATTGGAAGAAAGTCTTTTCCAAAACCAGTGTTATCTTATTTCCATTCCACCTAACATGGCTGTTAATGTTATCTATATATTCTAGAGATTAATTTAGAATCCATAGAATTAGTGATATTACCTGAGTAACAAGGGCATATAGTGGAAGTATGATGTAACTGCAAAGACATAGGACAGCAACCCTGTGACATGTACGAAAACTCAACTCATCAATTCAAGGTAACAAAAAGATTCAGCACATAGATTCAAGGTAATTTTCATGGCTTCAATCTTATTGATTTGCAACAAAGATGTGTTTACTTATTTAACAAAATAACTTTTCTTAGATCTTTTCAGCCTTTCATTAAAAAGCTTTACAAAAAATACTTTTCAAGTTCAAATTTCTATTAGAGCATTCCGCCTCCCCTAAACTTCCAACTCTCCTTCCTGTTTCCCTGTGAGAAACCTCCAGCACATCTGTGGGGACGCCTTCTCCTCCCCGTCCGCCTTCCCCACCCTTTCTTTCTTTCATCTTTTTCCCACCCCTTTCCCTCCTATGTTTTTTTGGTCTCTCAAATCTGCTGCCCTCCGGTTGTTGTTCACTCACTCCACCACCACCTTTGCTGGCCTCCCATCATCCTCTTTCCAGCCCCACTCCTTTCATCATATCATATGGCACATGCGATTGATGCAATGCTCACTCCCATGGCAGGTACCACTCTTTTGTCTATGGAGAAAGTAATATACGGTGTTCATTGCTCATCCAAGGCTTACGTGCTGCCATTGCCTGGCACCAGGAGATCAACCTTAGTTGTCTCAGGTAAACGGCCATGCTGACACACCAGCTGCCACAGCATAGAACAACAGTTGCTGCTAATCCCCCCTCATTCAACAAAACACAACACTAAACTGGTACCTGCTGCTCCTTCATGCAACCCATTGCTGGGCCAACTGCAAAAATGGCCAGTCATATTTTTTTTTTTTTGATTGGCACCGAGTGTCCGAGAACAGCGTCCCGACTAATCCCGTGGGTGCACAAGCCCTCAGCAAGGAGTTTCCCGCAAGTGCACCTCATGTAATTCAAGAGGAAAGTCTCTCAGTCCAATGGCCCCTAAAGATTGTTTGCACCCAAGGAGATTTGAACCTTAGACCTGGGGGAGCATACCTTCAAGCCCAAGGCCTTTACCACTTGAGCCAACCCGGATTATTAAAACGGCCAGTCATTATAGCCCTTATCTTGCATCTGGGCCTAGAGATCATTGGACCAGGCCTTTTTGGTCCATTCCATTTTTTCTTTTTTGTAGCAATGCGCAAGCTGGTTTGGTAACATTGTTAGGGACCCCACCCCTCTTTGTAAATTTTTGGTTTTGGTAATATTATCCAGGCTTAAAAAAGAGCCCATTTCCATTGCAAAGGAAAAAAAAAAAAGAATTTAAGGGCCTACCCTAAAGAAACTTTTATAATGGCAAGCTTGAAATTGGAATGGAAGCAAGATTTCAGCCCAAATGAGTACTGCAAAGAAGGAAATGTGTATATCCAAACCAAGAGATTAGCAATGGAGTATAAAGCCACTAGAAAAGTAGAAAAAAAAGCAACTCAGTAGCTGTTAGCAAAGTGAGGAACGCTCCATACCCATATCCACAAGAAATATGTTATTTGGAATGCATTCTGCATGTAACAGGAGAACTGTTCAGAATTGTTACTAACATGAAAGAAAATTTAGAAGTCAAAATATAAACTATAAAGATTTCTAATTGTGCAGAATTTGATAGAGAGTTCAATGTATAAATAGCTACTAGGGTTATTAGCCACTTGAACGAATGTTCAATAGACATTATTAAATAGAATTAAAATCATAGATCAAAACTGGATAAAGATTTAGGATGATAAGTCTCTTGGCCTAAAGGACATAATTTGTGTTCGGAAAGCATAAGAGAACTAGGATTGGTTTAGGCAAAGTTTTAAGTAAAGTGTCTAATATGTCACTTTTTGGCTTTTGGCTAATCACTCAAAACTTGAACTCCACATTGAATTAGTCATCTCACTCTCTATTATAATAAGATATTATTATTTTTTTAATTTTATATCTAGTTTTTTAATGCATAGAGCTTGAACGTCTCCACATAGAGCTTGTGCATAGAGGAGTGAGAAATAATATAAAATTCATTTGGCTAAGTTACTGTAGCTCAACATATTTGTTGAGTTGCTGTAGCTCAACATATTTGTTGAGTTACTGTAGCTCATAATCAAATTTATATGCCAATGCCTAATCCAATGTGGGGTTTTAAGGGACATATTAGCTAAATTTTAGCTAAAGTTAGAGTATGCCTAAGCCAATGAGGATGCTAGCTTTAATCCAATCAATCTATCCTAATCATAAGATCCAGCCGCATGCACTTTTATTTCTATTCAGTACAATCTCGATGCAATGGCCTCTCAACTGTACAAACCTAATGACCAAATAACATTAATCAGATCATTCTAACCAAAGTCGTAGGAACCTCTAGATCTAGTATGCAATACCTGAAACAACGCAAAGTGGATAAGATTAAGAACTAATTGAGGCCGACCAAACCAAAAGTATTTGTCTGAGCCTTGCACAAGAGGAATCCCTTGGACCACTGCATGCCTTTCTATAATCTCAAGAGCCATCTTCGTCAAAATGGCTTGAAGTTTTGTTCCAACAGCTAAGATTATCTGCCATCAATAAAAAGGTTAGAACATTTCATTTCCCAACGATCTGGAAACCTGGCTGAAAAAAAAAAAAGAGGATTTCTCACAATCACAGGGATTAAAGATGCCCAAAACAATGCCTGCCATCCTGGAAAGGACAACTCAACTTTTACTGAAAATTGCAGAATCTAATCCAATAGGCTTTCAAGAAAATAGGGGCTTACCATTAACATTTAATAGCAAAAAAACCACGAATGATGCCCACAAGACAGGACTGCAACAACATTATGAAAAGAACTTATGAAACTCAAAAGGTCCAAATAGATTATAGGGGATTGCCTACTGAAAGCCACAGTTATATTGAAGTAAACGAGAGATCAAATGAAGTGGCCATTACCTTACACCAACAACTACCTTGAAGTCATCCTCCAATGATCTTTTGATATACTTCTGGAAGTTAAATTTACTTCCAGGAGCGAAGTGGACCTATAGATGTAGAAATGTCATAAAATGATGACATATCCTACTAAGACTGGAATTATGTAACAAAAACTCACAGTGATGAATCCATTGCGCAATGTTAAGTAGTCAGCATGACTAACAGACCTAAAAAATTGTCTGAAGAAGCATCCCTGCAAAAGATTTATATTTTAAGAAGTTAAGAACAAAAAATGGCTACACAGTACACATTCCTTTGTGATTCTAGTCTAACTCTTGCTAGCTAGATAGTGGTTGTGCTACGCGTAGGAATAGAATTTGTATAGAACATGAATAAATAAAGCAGTGAAGTTTAAGTTTCTTTTTTCTTTTTTTTTTTATACTTGATTAATTAATTATTTTAATTGCTTAATTGTAATATGAGGGTAGTGTTGGATTTAGAGATTCCAAATAAACCAAGATCACATGTCAAACCATTGTAGAAAATTTTTAGAGATGCGTACTTGTAGCTATTGGAGATCAAGAAGAGTGCAGTGGTTTAGCCTTCCACATCCAATATTTACTCTCATTATAATCTCATAGGGATGGGATATATTTGAGTCAAGAGTGAATCTGGAGTGGGGACCAAAACCGCATATGGTGCCCGAATTCTAATTTTAACGCACACGATCTGACTAAAATAATGTACTTCTAGAGATGTGGCCCAATTATTTCATTTTATGGATCACACTTAATAGGCTTTAAAGATATCATTCAAACCTTATTTAGGCAATTGTACAATATATTATTTTATAATCTATGTAAGTTCACATATAAAAAGTTTCATATAGTTAGGCCACGGATGTGTAATGTAAGTCAAATATCACAACTTCTTTCATCATGCCTCTGACCATTTCTACTATAGGGTGCAGGGGACCTGCATTTTTTTTTTGTAAATCCTTCATAACACATCATCAAATCACATAGTCCATATTTTCTCTCTTTCACTGGTGCAACACTTAACTCTCACAAATCTAGTCACTTCCTTAATCTTTCAAAAGTTTTTTGCATCCATTAGTATATAACTGCAACTATTTAAGTTGCAGCTGAAAAGTTCATCTCCTTGGCATCATGGCATCTATACCTCCAGCTTATTACCAAAAAAATGTAAATAACGAGACAAAAATCAAGATGTGCAAGTTAGAGGGATATTCTTACAACATAAAAGAAAAATGGAATCCTGGTCCAGAAACTGGAGTGTGCTCTAACAAATGATGTCTCATGTGTAAGCCTGAATCTTGAAGGATCTGCACTAAAAGGAAATCCAGAGTTTAGGTTTGAAGAAGGCACACACATCCAGCTGTTGAGAGGTGAAATTGACGTTCAGGAGTGAGGAGCTGTAACTTTCAAGCTATGAAATGAAGGGAAAAGCTTTCTCTATATCACGGGATGGCATACCATTGAAAAATGCATAATCATGGGATGACGTCTCCTGCTCCCACTGCTTCCAGCCACGAATCTGTGCAAAGAAACCGAGAAAACTGTTAGATATAATTGAACATAAATTTTCATTGGTACTTGACATGATCATGACCATTATAAGTTGATCATTGAGTATGTGCATAAAAGTATTTTACAAATTTCCCTAACGGTGCCCACATGCTACAATGGCAATTAGAATTGGAAGCAAGACTGTAAGGCATAGCCCTTTAAACCTTGCTCTCTTGGTTTCCTTTTATAGGGTTGGACCAGAAGTCATATATTTAACAATTAGAACAGGGCACTGCATCTCCTCCAAGCCAGTGTATGGGAAATCTTTTGTTTTAATCCATCCCGTTGGTGGTATTCTTCCCACAGCTTCAAAGTTCAAACTAATATTGTGATCTTTTCTTATAGCTGTTAGAGGGAAATATTGTAAAAAATATAACTCACGAGGGTATAATCATCAATTGTATATTTAATATACGTAGTGGAACAGTAAAGAATAAACACAAGTTTGAAAAAATGGTTTTTCCCTCTTGTTTGTGCTCTCTATATTTTACAACATGGTTTCAGAGAGTGCTTTCTAAATTGTTGTTCATTCCATCTGATTTTGCCCCTGTTTGCTTGCATATATTAAAAAAAAAAAAAAAAAAAAAAGGAAAAGAAGCAAACCGAGTCACTTCTAAGTGGTGGTTGTTCGATGGCATTAATGTCGTAGGTTGTCAGTTGGTAGGGGCTGGTTGTGGTCGCCAGCCCTATCTATGGTGGTTGATGGTGCAGCGATGCCACTGGGTGTGGCCAAAATGGACTTTTCCAGCACAACACTCAGGTTTACATTGTTTCCAGTGCTTTCTAACGTCGTATCCAGTATTTCCTGCCGGATTTGAGCTCACCGTCATCTTCTGTACCTTCCGATGACTTTCCTGTCATCAGAGGTCGCGGGTAGGGCCACCCGTTGCCAAAAACGTCGAAGCTGCAGGAGTTTTTGATTGAGATGATTAGGTATTCAGCCTTGGGGTGAGGACATCCTTAACCTGGATTAAGTGTCTGCTCCTATCTTGAATAGTGCCTATTCGGTAACGAGAATAAGGTATAACTCATAGCCCACTTATTCTCGTTTAAGATAAAACAAATCCGGGTTTCAAGCCGGATCTAGTACAAGGTCATCTGTACTGGTACATAAACGGTTTGGATCCGATATGCCTAACACATACCCGATACAGGCCGATTCCAACCGATACAGACCAGTTCAAGCTGATACAGACCGTTTCAGATCCAATACAAACTACTTCGGAGCCGATAGAAACTGGTTCAGAGCCAATATTAAGTTATTTTCACTGATATTTGTTGTTAATCAACTGGTACAAGCCGAAATCCGGTCATTCAGGTCTGTTTCTTTTGTACTTTCTGCATATTTCATACAACTTCAGCTTGGTTTATATTTTTCAGATTCACATCTTATATTGGTTTGCTATCTTTGGGTTTGATTGTGTGGTATTTTTCAGCCCCCATGTCTACTAAATTTGAGTCATTGTCTCTTACATCAAGTTTAGTGTGTCTATGACCTCGGTAAAATTGAATGGAAAGAACTATGTACTTTGGTCAAAACCTATTGAAGTATTTTGAAAGGGCAAGGGTCTTCTAGCCACTTGGTTGTTACAAAACCATACTCAACTAGTCCTACATTTGCTCAATGGGAACAAGAAGATGCTCAAATCTTGTCCTTGATGTTGTCTAGCATTGAGCCTAATATTTGTTCTAGTTTGATGCATCTTGACACTGCTCGAGAAGTGTGGGGGCATCTCAAGCAGATGTATTCAGGTGTTGGGAACATGACGTGCACTTATGAGTTGTGTAAGCAATTCTTTGGGTTGGAACAAGGTACTTTGGGTTTTGAAGAGTATTATTCTAGGTGATGAGTATATGTGAAGAGCTCAAAATGTATCAACCTATTACTTCTAATGTTTCACATATGCAACAACAACGTGAAGACCATAATGTTGTTCGGTTCCTTGTTGGCTTGAAGCCAGAATATGAGTCTATTTGTTCCCAAATTTTGGCTAGTACAAAGCTTCTCTCATTTCTTGTTGTGTTCTCTCGGCTTCAATATGTCACATTGTCTAGACATAGATCTCAGTTTTCTTCTGATCATGGTAGTGAGATCTGCTTTAGCTAACTCTTATGGGAGCCACAATGTTCCACGCGTCGGGCGTGGAGGTCGTGGTGCACGTGGGGGACGTGAAACCAAGGATGGTCACAGTCAAGGTTGTGAATCTCGTAAGTGCACCCATTGTGATCGCAATAATCACTCGGTAGACTATTGTTGGAGCAACCATCTGGGCTTGTTGCTTAGGGGGAGTATCCATGTGTTGTATGCTAGTTAAAAAAGGCACTATATGGCTCACACTACCAGTGAGTTGACGTGGTTGCAACACTTCCTTCAAGGGATTGCCAGCTCCTATCCTCTTCAGTTTTTTTGTGATAATCAAATTGCAATGCATATTGCCTCTAATCATGTATTCCATAACAACTAAACACATAAAGATTGATGTCACTCCATTCGAAGATAAGATATTGAATGGTGACATTTCTACACCTTTTGAGAAGTATGATGATCAACTTGCATATGTTTGTGAAGTATGATGATCAACTTGCATATGTGTTTACTTTTATTTTTTTGACAAATAAACAGATGTGTTTACTAAGTCCGTGTGTCATAGTCAGTTAAAGTTCATTTGTTCCAAGCTGGGTTTATATGATATATGTGCCCCAACTTGAGGGGGAGTGTTAGAGGGTATTATTCTAATAAGTATAACTCATGAGGGTATAATCGCCAATTGTATGTTTAGTATATAGTGGAACAGTAATGAAATAAACACAAGTTTGAACAAATGGTTTTTCCCTCTTGTTTGTGTTCTCTCTATGTTTTACAATAATAGCCATAACTAGTAATAATGGAAATCAGACCAAGTGGCTGAAATGAGCCAAGTATCTAAAACCAAGCAAGAAAACCCAGATTATAAATGAAAATAAAGAGAGTATTTATCCTGCATTTCCAAGCCAAACGATATAATAAAACATGCATCCAGACAGTTTTATACAGTTAAGGACCCTCCAATTAATTTTTTCTTGATGTGCTTTCCCAAAGCTAATATCGTTCTCCAAGAGACCATAGCATTCTCGGGAGGTTTTATCTTTATTATCTTCAGTCAAAAAGGAAGGGAACAACTGAAGATGAGAACCAACACATTATACCCTAAGATTCCAAGTATGGATCTAGATGATATGACGTCAAAAAATCAAAAACAAGAACATACGATTACAAAGTTTTTTTTACCTTTAGCCTGCCAAGCATCATTGTGATAGCACTATACAGCACATGAAAGAATGCTAAGAAAAATATGAGGATGTGCAACTGGTGTAATCCCTCGACTGATATAAGCGGTGCATAACCCTGTGACAAAATCCAATTACTGAGTTTGACACAATTGAATCCTGTTCACTCATGCAGTGATTAAAACCAATATTTAGGTTGTGATCAAAACTTAATGTTCAACACAAGTCAGTGGCTTCAGGATTGCCAATAAAATAATAGATATTTAAGAATCAGTGCTGCATGATTCCAAAATATTTGCTATAATGATTGCTTGTAAGTGATTGTATTTAAACATAATTCTCTTCAACCCAATTAATAATGTTTCATTTTGCACCTATTATGATTGAATAAGAAACATGTAGGCAAGGACGGAACTATAACTCCTTATCCCAAGGTCCAAATGAGGTTGGGGTATAGTATCCAATCCATTAGTCTATTCAAAATACGAAAATAAAAGAGTAAAGGATAATTTAGTTTCCCTTTACAACTTTCCAAACTGTTAAGTTTTTTTAATTACAAGGAATCCCAAGAGATAGCACAATTGCAACATGTCTTTAATCCAGCTAAACCATAGACCTGTGTATATATGTATGGATGGATGCATGTATGTATATATAACCTAATCAAATCCGAAACTTCAAGAAATACAAATATGAAAACAACCCACATCTAAGGTGCCTAAATCCAGTCATATTAAGGAAAGATCGTAACAAAAGAATTCCATAGGACAAAACTTAATTGACAATTTTAAGAGATGCAAATAAGAGGTATTACTCCATATTGTATGCTAGATTGGTTCTTTTTTTCATGGTTTATAAAAATAAAATGGTTGCAGGTTAAATGGGTTGAATTTTGAGCAATAAATCAACCATATGAATATGATTTTTATTATAGAGGTCAAACCTAATATTTTCTCCAATTATATACACATTTAACTGTATAAAAAAAACTATTTAAAATGTTAAGAAACAAGGGGGGCCAGATGCCTACAGGCTTCCCTTGGTTTCGTCCCGGCATGTAGGCTAGATTCAGTATGTGCTAGAAGCTTTGCTATGTTACTCTTGCTTTGTCTAAAACCCCCAACCCTAACAAAATAAAAATAGCTAGCAAAAGTCCGTTGGTTATATTCCACTCATGAAAATGGATGAAATTCAATATTCAAGAATAAGCTTGGCAATAGATACACTTACTGTTTTGCAATTAGAAGCGTAGCTACTAGCAGCTAAAAATCTGCGGTCAAACCATAATAGTCTGCGATGACTTTCTGTACTTGAGTCATCTTCACCAGTATATCGACATGGCAACATATTTTTCAATACCTTTACTGGAAGACAGATTCGAGCAATGTAACTCTGCCCAAAGGTAAGGAGTAGTGAGATGAAACCTAGAACCATCAGCTCTGCAGTGATTGCATCAAAGTTAGGTGGTTCCACACAAGCACCCCAAAACAGAAAACACGCCAAATAAAGAGGAAACAACCAACCCAAGCAGATGACTTTCTTAGTTCCATGAGATCAAAATCACAATCAATTCTGATCTATGTTCTTACCCGCTTTAACTTTCTCCAGAGCTTCAAATAGAGATTTCTTGTGCCTTTCTGTAAGCCACTGTGTCCAGATTTTAAAATATAAAAAGAGGGTCAATCACAAGAAAGCAAAATGAAATGAAATGAAAAGAAAAAAAAAAAGGAGCACATTTAGGCCTTAGCCAAGTAGAAACATATCTCAACTTCCCCTTCCCGGTGGTAATTTGTTATAGACAGACCTTCCTGGTGGCATTTGATTGTCTTAAAAGCCTTTTTATTCCAGTTATCAAAATTCACAGGTTTGAATTGTACCTTTTCTTTGCTAAGAACATGGAGCTTCCCAAGAAACCAGGTACATCGACAGGTGGGAAATTATATACAGAGATAAAAACATTTTTTTTAACCTCCAAGTTATGGATTTTGAGTTCCTCCATTACTATGACTTCAAAAATTTTCTGAGAACGATGGCATCTTTAATATGCGACAGATAAAAGTCGCTGAGTCGAGATTTGAGGGCAGGTTGGCCCGTGCTATAGGAAGTTTCACTCGGTGTTTTGGTTGGGCAGAGAATAGTTCTCAGACAGGAATTAACTATTTGGAGGTCGAAAGAGCGAAGAAATCATTTGCTCAGCCAAATTGGTGGGATAAGTAAGAGCCAACATATACACACACACACACACACAAATTGGTACAAATTAGAGACCAAAAAGAAAAAAGGAGAAGCAAATTAATGAGAAACGTCTTTAATTTGCAGCAAAATAATTAAAATGGCAGAGAGAAACACAAAAAAAGTTACCGTTCCAAGTCTGTGAAGGAAATTCTCCAGGGCAATGGAAATGATGATGATGACAGCACAAACACCAGCAACAGCCCATGTGGGCGTCTGATTTAGCTCTCTCGACTGCGAACTACTACTCTCGGTTGTTGCCATGACCCTACCTCCTCCGAGCAGAACCGAGACGCTCAAAACTAACATATTTTGCTTACAAGTCAAACAAAACATGAACATAATACTTTATATTTCGATATCACAAAATTGTCAATTAAAAATATTAACTTTCTTTAAGAATGTTTTCTCGAGTTATGTGCAGTAGACTGAAGTCCACGCTGAAAACAGAAATAATAAATAGAAATATATTTATAGTTGTAATGCTAAACCGTCCCACACGTTTTAGAAAAAAAATAGTAAATAAAAGATTTATATAAAAAAATTAACTTTTTAATAATATATCTCACTCTTTTAAAAAAAATATTTGATACTTGCACAATTTATAATTATATCTAGACGTTACTAATTTTATATTATTTATCAATCTTATTTATTTTGAGAAAAAAGACAAAATGAAATAAGAGAGATACTATAAAGAAACCGTATATTACACGACTCTATCTAATAAATATGTGATTTTTTATTTTTATTATTTTATTTAAACACGTATATATTTAAACATTAAAATAAAATATTAAAAATAATAAATCACATATTAATTAAATGAACGCGTATGACATAGGCTTAAAATATTTGGAAAATGATAGACTTGCTGCAACTATTTTACCACTTTACATAAAATTAAAGTATATTTTTACTCTAAATATTTTATAAAATATTTATGGAATGGAAGTGGATGTTAGAGAATGGTCCGTTACACAGTAGCCATTGATTCCAAAATTGATGCGAGATGGCTGGCGGGGGCTCCACAATTGTTTAACACGCGGCCTATACACTATTTCTCGAACAAAAAATATTTTATCTCATTTCATTTTATTTTATATTATTTAATTATTATGATTTTTTAAATTTTTATACAAAATATAATAAATAATTTAAAATTTTAAAATAATAATATTATTAAAAAATAATATTCTAACAATATTTTTATTCAACTTTTAATTTTCATCTCAAATCACTATCTAAACCTCTCTCAAATTAAATGCCAATGTGATGGAGGCAAAATGGTACAAACTTGAAATGAAGAATTAGGCCCAGATGAGTAATGTCCAATATGCATGTATATTATAGACTACTTCGAATTAGGGATGGGCAGTGAAACTCCACACTCTACTCCCGTCCGCCCCGCCCCCACATGGTGGGGTGGGCAACCTCACCCGCTCATGAAGGGGCGGGGGCAAGGGGTAGGTTGGGCTGGGTCTTTGCCCCACCCCCCGCCCTACTTCTTATATATATATATATATATTATAAACTAGGTGATTAAGTTGATAAGTATGTATAGGATTAGGTGATGAAAATGATAGAGTTTATCTTATCATTAAGTTAGTAATTTTTTATGAAAGTAAATTATTTATTGACTTTATCTATAACAATATTAAGTTTATCTATGAGGTATTAAATGTTGTTTAAATAAGTCATAAATGAGAAAATCGAGTCCTAAGGAATCTGCATTTACCCAGAGAAAAGGTTAATCTAAAATCTGTTACTGCAGTGAATAGTTATTGAGAAATGTCAGCATTCCGTCAGGAGACGACTTCACGATTATCAGCAGAGTCTTACTGCAAATCAAGTTCTTACCAAACTCATTCCGTCAGCAGAGTCTTATTGCAGATCAAACTTCTATTAGATTTGTTCCATAAGCAGAATCCTACTACAATTGGAATTGATTTTTAAATTGTTTATTTAAGGGATCCTATTGGTCAGGATCAGTAGAGATTCAGATCTACATATTTTCTAGAGCACTTTTCAGTGCATATTTTAATTAGAAAATTCCTTAGAGAATTTTCATATTGTTTCTCTCAAAGCGTGTGATCGTGCTCCAGGTTAGAGAATTGATTGGTCAAGTTTCAGTCACTGCAGTTCCAGGAGAAAAGTCAATGTTTGAAGATCGTCAGAGGTTCTGACTGCTACTGCATTAGAAGACAAATGAGTCATTTTTCTAGTCAAATAAAAGTGTCAATTGACAAAGGTTTTGTAATTGAATTTTACTTGTAATTGATTTTCAAATAATAAAATTAATTTTTATGGGTTTGGCTGCCCCGGAGGGTTTTACCTTTAAATAATTCATTAAAGGGTTTCCCTTTGATACCAATATTAGTGTTATGTAATTTATTTATTTTATGTTATTGTTTAATTATTAAATTATTTACATGCTTGAAGACTAACCAATTTGTTGAGTGAATTGATAGATATTTCTGTTGCATTACCATAGAGGGGTACTTAGGTAATTTTACCTTCAATGTTGTTGTTGAATGTGTATATGATCATGACATGATGCATTTCGTTGGTGTACAATAAATTTGTTGTATTATATATTTATATATATATATATATATATTTATATATATTAACATGGTTAATTACATGATGTGTCCTAATGTACTCGTGACGGTTTACCCAAAGAATGATCATAATTAAAGAAAACATGATGGATGGGTCCAAAAATATGAATGGTCATAAAAATCACATGCCTGCATGGGTCCAAAAATCTGAATAATTTGTGCAGATGAGATATAATCGTGCTTGGAGATCAGGAGCAGCAGTAGTACTAGCTCTCTTTCCACCACGTATATACATATTAGGTGAAAGTAACGAGTAATGTACGTTTACTTAGTTTATATATATAATTTTTTTGTTTAGAGCTAATTTTTTTATTAATAAGAATGAAATGTTTTTGGTTAATTAAATAATGATATAATATTTATGTAATTTATAAATAATTACACACTTGATATATTATAAAAGAAGAGCTTTAATAAAAGTTGTTTATTTAATAAAAGTTGTACATTGTATTGGATGTACAAGTCTTCTGTTGGCAGGGAAGATATCAAGTCCCTACAATCTTGGGTCATTTGTTCATCTTCCTGTAGATTATAGGGACGAGGAGAAGAATCCTGCTCAAGTGCAGACATGTTAGCAGGAAGGGTATTAGTTGTAAACATTGGGATCTCATATTGTTTATTGCGTAATATTTTAAAGTTAAAAGTAATATATGCTTTTAATTTTACAATAATTTCAAACTCTGATCTCCATTTAATTTGCTGGAAAACTTCTTTTTTTTTTTTACGTGCCTATGAATTTCATGACCGTGGCCTTCCAATTATAGGCCCCGTACGTCATCACGCTGTATATTTATTGATCTCTGGATTTTCCCTCAAGTCATAAATTCAGAATAGCTAGTGCAGTATATATATAGCTTATTTGTCTGGAAAAAAAAAAATATAAGATTAAAAAAAAATAAAAAATTAAGATTAAAAGAAAAATTTAAATTTTAGTAAAGTATGAACATTGGTCTACATCTATATTTGATTATCTATGTACTCTCTATATAATAATAAACCATTATTAATTTAATAATTTTTAAAATTTTTATTTTTATCACATTTTATGGTTCTACTAATTAAAATATTAATAATAATTATATTCTAATCAAATTAATAATATTCAATATTAATATTAATAATAATTATATTCTAATTAAATTAATAATTAATATTATATATTGAGTGTTTTCAGTATTTTATTAGTTAAATTTACTTAAAGTTGAATTTTACAATGAGAATGCTCTAAAGCGTTTCTGTTCTAAAGAGTAAAGTTATTTTAATTTTTTTATTTAAAAAAAATTGAAACAAAAAGAAAGGAAAATGAGTACACTGTTAGAACAAAAAGAACATGAAAAAGAGACTTCAATTCATGTGCGCTGCGAGACTATTAAGGGCTTTTTGTTAAAATATGATCCTTCATTAAATTCTACAATGGAACTATACGTCAAATGATCAAGAGTCTTAAAGACATTTCAGTAAAATAAGATCCTTCATTAAATTATACAATGGAGTTACACATCAAATGGTCAAGATTTTTAAGGATCTTTTGGTAAAACATGACTTAACGGACTTGACAGAAAAATAATAAAAGTTAATGGAAAAATAATAAAAATTACTATTCACAGTTAGATAGCCACTTATTATAATAGAATAGATGCATATATTTATACATATATTTATAAATATTTGTTATTAGTTTTACTATATATAAATATAGTACTATGTATTAAGTATAGTTTTTACTTAATACTTTGTGAAAGTTACAATGTAGCCTATTGCCAATGTAAGACAAGAATCTCACATTGCTTAAATAATACGTTTGTGTACTAAGGTGATCTCAGATGATCTATGAATAGTGGTGAAAAGTAATGATAAAATATTAAATAGTAGTGAAAAAATAATGATAAAACTTGTGATCTCACTACCCAATGATCTCACTACTATTCAAGATTTTATCATTACTTTTCATTTATTTTTCACTAATGTTTACTACTATTCACCATTATTCAATATTTTATCATTATTTTTTTCATCAATTTTTCACTACTGTTCAAAGATCATGTAAGATCACCTCACAACCCAAACGTAGCCATTGCTTTGGCCTCCTATATAAAGGCCACATTAGGCTACATTAATTTACACATAATACACACTAATAAATTTAAAAACTATGTTATTAGTTTTTAAATTATGGTCATATTTACAAATTTAAATTTATAATTTGGGTTCAAAAATTAGTTTTTTGTCACTTTTGAGCCCAAGAATAATTTTTTGGCTTTGTGGCCATAGCCACTATTGGAGTGGGCGGGGGTGGGGCGGACAGGGGCGGGTGAAACCCCCCCGCCCCCGGCATGCGAGGGCGGGGTGCGAGGAAGGGTCGACCTTGCCCCTGCATGGACGGGTAACACCCCTACTTTCGAATGAAGCAACCAACTAAGAAATTGGGCAACTTAAAAACCATGAAATTCATGTTCAAATCATTACAAACAACATGAATTGCTCAAAGAGTCTTTTTTTTCAAGTTTAGTGCCATTGAGTTTTTAAAGTATTTTTATTCAACTTTTTCAATTTGATGAATTGCTCAAAGAAATTGTTACAAGTCACTGAAGATCATGCTGTGAAATCACTATTTATCTTAACACTCCTCTTATTTGTGGACCAGATCGACCTCCCTTAATAATTGAACTCAACACGTAAAATATTTAATTAATAGATAAAGTTTAGAGTTAGAGTTCAAACTCAGAATCTCTACTCTGGTATTATGTGAAATCATCACTTATCCAAAAAGTTTAAATTAATCATAAAAAAATATAGATTAAATCATTTCTATTTATATGAACACATGATCGTCTACCTCAAAATCATCCATAGATTACATATATATGACTCATGCAAAAAAGTAGTATCCTCACTAGACTCATGTTCACTAGCTAGCATGGGAGGCAACAAAGGTAGTAAAAATCCCTTCCTCATTAAAAAAATTATCCGAGCCCTCAGAAATATCAGATTTACTAGTCATTAATGTAGCTAGCATTCATACTAATCATCTTTTTTCTTGGTTCTAACGTAATTTTAATTTAGCCACTCAGCTCATAGATGGTGACAACTTTATAAACGCGCATATATAACACGATTGACATAATGAGAATTCTTGTCCTTTAACCTGATCTTTCTCTCCTGTATGGGGTACGCGACTCCTTGCATGAGAACTTCAATTGGTTCCATAATTAAACATCGAGGACTTGTTTGGGTTTAGTAGAGGAAGAAAAGGCAGCAAAAGGTATGCTTGGAACTAAAACAGATCCAATATCACACTGTCGTTCTTCTTGAAGGACCACAGAAAAAACTTTGTTGATAGGAGGCAAAGGATCTGACCTCTAACATGTGAATAGAAATCATTTAATCCCATAAAAAAACGCATGACATACTCCTGTTGATGCATAACTTGCAAGGAATATAAACCACCACAAGAACAAATAGGCAGAGGACAATAATTTATCAATTCATCCCAAAGGCCTTTCATCTGAGTAAAATATGAACTAACAGAAAGATCATCATGTGTAAGAGATGCAATGGACTTTTGTAATTGAAACATCCGAGGATCATTGCCTTGAGAAAACCTCTCTTTGAGATCAGACCACATCTCCATGGTAGAATCGACATAAATGGCACTAGCAACAATCTCTTTAGAAAGAGAATTAAGCAACCAAGAAAGCACCATATTATTACATCGAGTACATGATTGAAACAATGGAGAAGTTTTTGAAGGAGATGGAATAGAGCCATCGATGAAGCAGACTTTATTCTTGGCAGTCAATGCCATGAGCATGGAACGAAGCCAGGTATTGTAATTGTCACCTGTAAGGGGTTGAGTAACAAGTGTGGACTATCACCATGATGAAGGTAATACGGGTCGGAAGAATCCATAGGAAAAGAAGAAGAAGAAGATGATGAAACAGATGAACTAGACGAAGAAGAAGAAGCCATGTTTACACAGGAAAATTTTCTTCTGATACCATGATAAGTTTTGAACTAAGGGGTTTGCAAGTTCTGTAAATTTGCATTAACACAAATCAGAGTACATGTGTGCTCTTTTATACAAGCCAAAAAAGAGGCGGGAGAAATAAGTTTAAAACTAACTAAACTAACTAAGTGAACTAATATAACTTGGTTCACAACTAAACTAACTAAACAGAAGGAAAATACTTCTAATAGAATTTCTTCGTTTCAAAAATTTTATGAACCATCATGTACTAGCTAACAAAACTAGATGATCCTCATTGTTGGATACTTCCTTTTCTTGGATACTTCCTTTCCATATGAATCGTTCGTGATCTCTTCCTTATATTAATAATTAGACTTCAAACTTAGAGACTTTTTATTATTATGATTATTTGGGCAAATAAATTAAAGCTCATGTATCTGAAGATCAGAGCAAGCAACAAAAAACAAAACAAAGCAAAAAGACTCGATTATGCTATTCATTTTTGTTCTTGTTTATACAGGAAGTTGAATTTACTTCCCATTTTCTTAATTAGCTTAAGACCATTAAAATATGATCAGGGCTTAACAAAAGAGAAATCACCATAATTATGAGCTTCATTAACATGATTTATTCCGGGATTGTTATGTCTTCTTGGTTCATGAATATCGTCACTAGAAAGACGTGTAGGACCTTCAATCTCTGAGAGTTCGGTTTCAGAATGGTAAGCCCTAGGAGAGCCGAGATGATCAGGACTTTCAATGTCCGCAGAATTGGTTTTATACTTGTGGAGTAAGTGTATGGGTGATGAGCCATGACTTGGAGTATTTTCTCCACTCACGAACGTAGAGGAAACATCTGCCCCATTCTTCCTCAACTTCTTCCTCTCCCTTGCAGCATTCTGCCATTTCTTTAGAGCTTTTGCTGTTTGCTCTTCAAATATTGCCTTTTTCATGTGAGATCCCATCTGCAAATATTATTCCAATACTGTTATATATATAGCCTCAGCTTGATTTCCGTTAGTAATTAATTACATATTCAGCTAATTAGAAGTTAGAACTACTCACTTGAGTCACCAAGGCATAGAGAGGGAAGGTGATATAGCTACATAATACCAGAAGGGCTACACCAAGGAAAACCCTTATCAAGACTTCTGCCAAATTTTCATGGAAGCAAGACGTCAACTTGAACTCGTACTGCAATGACATTAATATTTTTTAATTAATTAATTTAATATATATATATAAGAGGATTTATGTTGATTTTAAAGATATTATATATATATATATATGTATATAATATATATGCAATTAATGCACGTCGGGATTAGGAACTTATAATAGTTGCACTTACCCAAATCCACAGAAAATAAGCCATTTGGAACGCATTCTGTAAATTGAAAAGCAAAATAGTCAGTTAGCTCGAATTGAAATATTATCGTAACAACACATGACCCAAGCTGCTGCATGCTTAGGATAATTAGACAGAGCGTTTGTAATGTCTTTTTTTTTTATATATATATATATATATGAAGAAAATTAACGAAATTTTGGTTAATTAACGCCTCCAATTCTAGAGTACTTAGATTTAAGATCCTATATATAGAAATTTTTAGAATCAATACCTTCTAATAATTAGGTATGAGATATTTCTTTTTTTTTTTTAAATATATATATATATATATATCTTAACTTTTCATCCATCATTATAATTAACATGACTAACCGAAGACATGATCGCCATAGTTTTATAAGTTGTCGTGTATATTTAAATGTTTTTTTAAAGATAAGTTATTTTATAAAATAATAATCTAATTTTAATATTAAAAAATATTATAACTGTTTATTAAAAACAAAAAAAAAAAAAAAAAAAAACAAAAGAAACAGCCTGCACCTATTGTGGCAACCACGTACCGAGGGATGGCCGGCGTTCTCCCCCTTTTATTAAGAATTAATTCTTAGATATAAAACCATTATTTTTTTAATTTATTATTTAAAAAAATAGTTTATTTTATTTAAGCTGTCACATGGAAAAATGTGACAGACGGTAATATGGTTTTGGTTAATTACCTTTGGAAAAATTAAAAGAGGGTTTTCTTTCTGATTTTTTCGTACCACATGCATGACGTTATTTCTAAATCTAGAAATTATACAAAATCTTAAATGATCTAATTAGTACGTCTAGGGGCATCGAGGAAAATTACCAAAAATGAAATCTGAAAATGTAACTATTTTGCGTTTATATTATACATAGATTGTAGATTTCGATCTCCTCGAATTTTATTTAAACTTTAAGATTTTGTTTTTTTGAAAATAACTTTACTTAAAACTTTATTTAATTGCCTTAATTTATGAGCTTATCGGACATCATAGTTAAATGCCTAATAAATATTATAGAACTTATTTCTTCATGTATCTATCTGATCTTTCTCAATCTAAATCCTAGAATTTAGAAAAATACTCTTAAAATTTTGAATCGATACATTGTACGTATAGCTGATATTATTGCATGGGTACATACGACATTTGCATGCACTACTACGTGTTATATTATGATATAACCACTTAATTTCGCGATTCCCTTGTTTTAATTTATGCTCAAATCTATACTTCACCTTATATATAATTTATATATTGTTGACTTTATTTGTTCAGCATATATATATGGGTCATGGCCGGATGGATTCAAGTTAATTACAATTACAATTTGGTTTGGTTACTTAGTCAAATTAAATTATTTTTTATGTATGACAGCTAGCTAGAGGTACGTACCTGAAACAAGGTAAAATGTATCAAGAAAAGAATCCAGTCGGGTCGATTGAACCAGAAAAATTTGTTACTAGGCTCTACCACGGGAGCTCCTTTCACCACAGTTGTTCGATCTTGTATTTCTTGAGCCATTTCCATGATTATAACTTCAAGCTTTGTTCCAACCATTAGAAGTATCTGCCAGGTCACATGACATGCATGATCAGTACGTACGTCCACGATTTAACTGACGGTCGATCGATATTACCACTCAACCAATAATTAATTAAAGACGTTATATTTTCTCTGCTAGCTAGCTAGATCATGCATCCTTAATCATCAAATTTTACAAATTAATTTGTCGTGTATGTAATGTGTGTGTATATCTATATATATAATGCATGTATATATGTATATTTATTAATTATACAAAGCTTTGAAAAGAACAAATTAAAGGCAGCGTGTTGGAATGTCTTACCACCAGCGGTATGAATGATATCACCGAAAGCGTGTACCATTCTGTTCATATGTACATGCATGATATATAAAAGCTTTTGGTCAGTACGTACTGAAAGTTGCATATATGGAGGAAAGGAATTAATTAGCTAGATACATAGGGGCCGGGAGAGATAGATGTCTTACTATACACGTTTAAGAGCTGAAAGAGGATACAGCATATCCATAATGGTAAACTGCAATATCAATATACATATATCCATTGTTAGGCTATATATATATATAGTATAAGCACAAACATAAATAATATACACACATGATGATCATATGATGAGTCAGCCAGGACACACGCAGAGAGAGAGATGATCGAGAGAGAGAGAGAGAGAGAGTAGTACGTACGTACCTAATACCGACGACCACTTTAAAATCATCTTCCATTGATCTCTTGATGTACTTATGAAAGTTAAATTTGCTATTTGGTGCGAGGTGGGCCTGCCAAAGTAATCAAGTTCATGATGTAATACATAAATATTTTCGTCTTATATAATGAATAATTAAACAAGGAAGGAATTAGCAAAATAGTGATGATCATTAATTAATTGGGGAAAAGGGAAGAGGCCGGAGGAGGGGAGGCCAGGCCAGGCACCGGTGATGCTCATGACAGATCAAAATGATGGCCACTTACGTTGATAAATCCGTGACGCATGGTCAGATAGTCAACCTTCGTTACGGAACGAAAGAATTGCCTAAAAAATGCCACCTGAGAAAAGCATTAATAAACCATTCATCTCGGTTAGGTGTACAGTACACGAAACGTACGTACGGCTTATTTTAAAAATAGATAATGACAGACTTACAATTCTTTTATCACATCTTTATTATTTTTAGTATATTTGCTTTTTTTTAACATTTTTAATTATTAAAAAAAATATAAAATTTCACTAATAATCATTTCTTTAATTATTAAGTAAAAAAATTAAAAAATAAATTAAAAAATAAAAAAGAGTAGAAGAAAGATAGTAGAAGAGTGGTAAGGTATTCTTCAAAAATATGTATGTATCATTAATGAAATTTTAGAAGAATACATCTTACAATCCATCTGATACCAGGTGTTGTTGAGAAGCCGCTATGCCGCCGAACAAAAGAGGTTTGACGAGCAAACCTAAATCTAGAGGGATCTACGAACAACAACACACCAACTCATCAACCACTTCAAATAAATAAATAATAAAACAACTGATTCAATATTTTTCCTAAGAATGATCATTACCATTGGTAAATTGATATTCCAGAGATGTGGTCTCCTGTTCCCACGCTTTCCATTTCTTCACCTGCATGTACATGAAGTAGTGATAGATCATTTGTATTTTGAAAATATTGGTTATTAATGCTCCATCCCCGGCCTTTTTGTAGGAAAAATAAAAAAAAATGGAAGTGAATTAATCTTCTTGCATATGCGTTGTAGAAATTAGAATCAGATCAGAGCAGCAACGTACTTTGGCCTTTGCCAGAGCCATGGTAATAACACTATAGAGAACATGAAAGACCGCAAGCACAAATATGAAGATGTGGAGTTGGTGTACCCCGGACTGTGAGATCAACGCTACTTTGTTCTGAAATCCACAAACAAGATCATATATATGTGTATATATATATATATATATATATATATATATATTATTTATATATAAAGATAATTAAGACCTGTCTGCCTGATCTTGAAGTAGTACTAGTACTATATATAATTAGAATGAAATTCGTATACATATTTCACTAACATGTTCGGAACAGTGATCACTTCCACCACCGGCTGGGGCAAGTACCCGCCGCCATACAACATCTCCGGCATACCCCAATAGCTTTCTCCTGTCACCATCACCATTCTCTTCTTTTTCGTTATCTTCTTCCTCGGGGTAGTACTCCTTTTTACATGGAAGCATGATGTTGCCCGCTTTCTCAGGGATACATATCTTCGCAATGTGCTGTTGCCCAAACGTTATTAGCAGAGATATGAAGCCTAGTAGCATCAACTCTGCATCCAATTCGTAATAAAAAGATCAAAATAATTAACTTTTATTTAAGTATATATTTTCAATCATCAACACGATTAGATTACAAATGATTTAATTACCAGCCTTAATCTTCTCTAAAGCCTCACTCATGGCCTTCTTGTGGCGCTTCTGAAACCACTGCATGTCACGAATGTTTCATCATAACAGTGTCAGTCAGCATCGATCTAAAAACGTTGTACTAGTGTTTATGCTGGCCGTCAATCAGCTAAAACTGGACAGAAAACCTTTTAAGTATATAGTTGCATAACTACACAAGCATAAAAGTCTTACCTTTCCAAGAGAATGAATCCCCTGTTCAATAAGAATTGAAATGATCACGAAAACGGCACAAACAAGGGCAACAGCCCATGTTGGTGTCTCCTTCAATGTCCTCTCTCCTGCAGCAGCTGGAGCCATGCCTAACAAAAAATGCAACTCTCAGAGGACTAAACAACTTTGATCTGAATCAATCTTATGCTAAAGAACGCTTGTGCGTCGCGTACAGGGAAAGAAGAGGAAGCTTCTTCAGTTAGAATAAATTATAATAGACTACAAATACAAACAAATGGATGCCGGCAGCCATATATGTAAACCAAGAATAATAATAGTAGGGGCGAAGCAATCTATAATTTGGGTTAAAGTGGCGAAGCAATCTAATAATATTATTAGAAATTGTCACCCTTAGATTAATGGTATAATGTGTGCCCTATGATCAACTTGTTTACGATGTGATGCCTACCATTAATCCATCGTTTGATTGGCTCCTGTACTGCATGCGAAAGCATTCTTTATTTTATGGTATATTGTTTTGCAAGAGGAAGAACGGTTGTGTGGAAGCAAAGAAAATGGAAGATTATGTGTTTTATGCGTAGAGACTTTGTTAATGTTGTTTTCTGCTTGCCCTGTTTAAACCCATTCCTCTATTAATTTGGGTTAGGAACAAATGCTTGTCTGGTTTTTGAGCTCTGTCGGCATGAGAATCTTGGAATTAGTCTTCTATTTTTATTTTATTATTTTGAACATAACCGGATCATTAACCAGCAGCATGACTATATTAATTGTTGGTTTTACGTATGGTGTAACTAGCTAGGTGTGATTTCTTTCTTTTTAATCTAAATTTATCATTGAATATAAAGAATATTTTTTCCCTCCGTGTTATAGAATAATAATAGGTTTACTACTTCCTGCTACTCATTTACTTCTTCATAATGTATTTAAAATTTTTATTTTTATTTTTATTTTTATTTTTAAATATTTTTTTAACATCCTTAATCATTAAGATTTTTTTTTTTTAAATATACAACTTTAGCTAATAGTCACTTCTTTAACTATACATAGCTTGCGAAAAATATAGGCAATCCATTTTAATTTATTACCCTAAGTATTGTATAGCATTATGTGACTATACAGATCTAGAATGGAGGGAATGCTTTTGGCCCTCAAATGGAAATGTACGATGGGACCAGGGACCCCCTTAACCACCTGGAAACCTTCAAGGCTCACATAGAAATGTATGAAGGTGTGGTTCAGGTCGTTGGTTCCCAAATCAGTGGACAGCTTCGAAGAACTGGCTTGCCTGTTCCTCACACAGTTCATGACCAGCAAGAGGAGAAGGTGCCCAGTAGCGTACCTTCTGACTATCAAACAAAGGGAGGACAAAAGCTTGAAGGCATACCTGTCTAAATTCAATAAGGAGTGGATGACGACGGATGACCAGGATGAAAAAATCGCATTGGCAGTAGAGGTGGGCAAAAACTCTGACCACTTTGACTCTAGCCGACATCCGCTTCGACGGAGTTGGAGAATTCTGAGTTCAGAGTCGGAGTCGAAGTTGGAAGGCAAAAAATAGCCAGAGTTTGGAGTTGAACAAGACTTCGCAGTACCAACTCCGACTCCAACTCCGACTTCGATTAATATAATTCATATATTTTATTTTGTAACATATGTGTAGGATGTCTGAATAGCCTAATGGTTGGGGTATAAAATTATAAATCCCATATACACGTTCGAGCCCCCACAACACCGATTTCTCTTCTTCTTTTTTGCTTTTACTTTCTTAAACGATGTCGTTTTTCTCTTAATATATATTCATCATTTTCTTTTCTCTAACCCTAGTCCCTATGTGGTTCTACTTGATCTCTTTCTCAGCTCAGTCTTTTCCTTTTCTTTCTTCTTCTTCTACCAATTGTCTAACCTCATCCTCTTCCTCGTCATTCTTGTCTTTGATGTTGTTTGGATGTTGCCTTTTTATTTGTTTATTTTTTTCATATATTGTATGTTGTTTGGGTGTTGTTTGGAATCTTTGGATGTTAGGAAAATGGTAAGAAAATTGGAAAAAAAAAAGCCTAGATCCGAGTTGGGCTCCGACTCTCCGACTCCTACTCCAACTCCAACAACATCGATTGGAGTCAGAATCCGCTCCTATTCAGAGTTAGAGTCGGAGCTCAACTTAGTCTCCCACTTTTGTTGGAGTTAGAGGTTGGAGTTGGGTAGAGTCGGAGTCCACCCCTACTTGGCAACACTCCTGGGAGGGGTGTGGCCCACAAACTAGTTCATGGCAAAGTTGGCCAGAAGAATCCTCACCACTCTGTGGGAGTTCATGGATCAAGCTGATGGCTTTATCAATACCGAAAACACACTCCGAGCCTTGACTGAGCCCAAAAAGACAAAGCTGGAACAGGCATACAGGAAAAGTTAAGGCGTCAGGAAAAGCTAAAGCCCACAAGAAGGCCAAACGGAGCCAACAGGATAGGAGGCAGGATGAGGCGCCCATCTTGAGAGGCCTAGGACCTCGATAAGGCAGGGTTACGTTGTTTGTAAATAAGGAGGGTAGACCAACCACTTAGGAAGCTAACAATTGGATTAGAGGCCGCCGCTACTGCACCTATTACCGGACAACATCTAACCACACTACAAACTACACCTCCCTTAGACCAGGAGAAAGAGTGCTAGAGTACCACCCCCCTCAGTACCATACTAACCAGAGAAGGGAGTGAAAGCGGAGTAGAGGAAGGTATGACAAGTCAAGAAGGAGCGAGAGCCCGAGGAGGTGGCGAGTGGAGTAAGGGCCCCCACAAGACCACCTTCAAACGCCACCTCACGAGGGCGCCCCTTGGGCGAGATTAGGACCATTGCCGAGGGGTTTGCTGGTGGTGGCTCAACCTCCAATAATAGGAACGCACACGACAGGAGGGCGCGATTTTAGGAATTACACTTGGTCGAGCACTGCCCAGTGAAGTAAAGAAGGAGCATGACCGCTCCGGACATCTCTTCCGGAGAAGCTGATAAAGAAGGGGTTCTCTTCCCCCACAATGACACCCTAATAGTGACCATGCTTGTGGCCAACTTCAAGACCAAAAGGATCCTTGTTGATAACGGCAGCTTTGCGGACATTCTCTTTTGGGATACCATCACCCGAATGGGGATTGATCCTGCCTGCCTATGACTGGCACCCATGCCATTAAAAGTATTTTCAGGGGACATGGTGCAACTAATGGGAACCATCACCCTTTCAATCTTGGCCGATAATGCCCTTAACACAACCTCTACCGTGGCCGACTTCATAGTGGTAAAGGCCCCTTCGTCATATAACACCATACTGGGGCGGCCCACCCTCAATAACTAGAAGGCGATCACTTCAACTTACCACCTGAAGATGAAGTTCCCAACGGCCACAGGGGTGGGGGAGATCCGAGGCAGGCAGGTGTTGGCACGCGAGTGCTATATGCAAGAGCTGAGCAGATGAAATGGGTCCAAATGGTAGAAGTTATAGGTAGTGACAACATCCCGCCACCTCCCCTCGAGCTCGCTGCAGGAAAAGATAAGGTCAGGGACGAGCAAGCCCTCCGACAAGTGAAGCCAAACAAGCCACTTGAGTTGGCTCCTCCAGACCCAAGTCGTCCTGAGGCCACGATCAAGATCGACAGCAAAATGGGACCTGATATGTGGCGAGCTATGAAGCAGCTCCTTACAGAACATCGACACGTGTTTGCATGGGTCACGAGGACATGCCTGGGACATGTCATGCCTTTCAGTCTGAAAAACACGGGGGTTACTTATCAGCGACTGGTCAACCGCATGTTCAAAGAACAAATAGATCGAAACATAGAAGTTTATATAGACGACCTACTCGTTAAGATAAAGACCCCTGAACAACACTTGACCGACTTGTGCGAGGCCTTTGCGGTGCTACAGTTCTACCAGATGAAGCTTAATCTGGCAAAGTGTGTCTTCGGTGTTGAATCTGGGAAGTTCCTAGGTTTAATGGTTTTTCAGCAAGGGATAGAGGCCAACCTTGAGAAGGTGGAAGTCATACTCAACATAGCCCCACCACAGAACATTATCGACATGCAGAGACTCGCCGGCCAGGTAGGGGCCCTCAATCGGTTTGTTTACAAGTCGACGGACATGTGTCTACCGTTTTTCAAGGTCTTGCGGAAGGCGCAGACTTGGAGTGACGAGTGTGACCAAGCGTTCAAGACCCTCAAGCAATACCTCACCAGCCCACCATTACTCAGCCAAGTTGAACCAGAAGAAGCCTTAAACCTATATCTGTTTGTCTCCCCACATGCAATATCCACGGCCTTGGTATGAGATTCAAAGGGCTCCCAAAAGCCAATTTACTACACTAATCGAGCCTTCAGGGAGCAGAGGCGAGATACCCTCGCATGGACCAACTTGCTTTCACCCTAGTAATGACTATGCGCCAGCTCTGACCATATTTCCAAGCACACCCAATACGGGTTCTAACCGAAACCCCTCTGAAAAGGATCTTACAATGGCCATATGTCTCTGGCAAGCTGACGAACTAGGAAATAGAACTAAGCATGTTCGACATTGAATACGTCTTAGGAATGCTATCAAAGGGCAAGTACTGCAGACTTTGTCACAGAATTCTTCGGATTCCCAGAAGAGGTCTAAGATGCACCTCTCTTGAAGCCCTGGTAGGCCTTCGTTGATGGCTCATCCTACTAAGCTAGAGGGGAGTGGGGGTGCATATCTTTACAGATGTTGGAGAAAAGCACAACTATGACATTAGACTGGCGTTTAAAACCACCAATATCAGAGTACGAAGCACTACTAGCTGGGTTAGCAATCGCTGAGTTACTGGGCATACATGAAGTGGAAGTAAGGGTTGATTCCCAAGTAGTTGTCAACCAAGTGTAGGGGGAATTCACCACAAAGGGCAAGAAGCCGAAGAAATTTTGGATGTTGGTTGGAGAAAGACGCAGCCACTTCTGGTACTTCCAGATCCAACATAGTATATCTTGACAGATATACACGAAAGAGTGTGTGAGAACCACTCGGGTGGGAAGGTACTAGCGGGAAAGGTAGAAAGGTGGGATACTACTGGCCATGCGCCCTCAAAGACGTAGAAGAATTTGTCCGGAAATGCTAAAAGTGTCAAAAGTATGCCTCAATGCCTCACTGCCCACCGAGAAAGTTGACATCGATAGTGTCACCATGGCCCTTTGCACTGTGGGGAGTTGATCAAGTTGCCCCCTTACCCCTGAGCAAAGGAGGCGTGAAGTTTGTAGTCGTAACGATCGACTATTTCACCAAATAAGTGGTAGCTTAAGCTTTTGCGACGATAACAGTAAGCAACATCACTCGATTCCTGTGGAATGCCATAATATGTAGATTTGGCATCCCTAGTTAAATAATCTCAGACAACGTTAGGTAGTTCTACCTAGACCACTACCGCAACTGGTGTAGGGACTTGGGAATCAAATTCTGATACTCATCCCCTGGACACCGACAGGCCAACGGGCAAATCGAAGTGACCACAAAATGTTTCTCGCAATATCGAAGAAAAGGCTAGATGAAAGAAAATGGGCTTGGGCAGAGGAACTCCTTGGGGTGCTATGGTCCCACCGAACCAGTGTCTAAACTCCAACTAGAGAAACCCCATTGACCCTCACCTACAGGCATGAGGTAGCGGTGCTGGTCGAGATGGGGATGCCCATCTAAAGTATCCACCATTTCGACCAAGACTGCAATGACAAGAGGCTAGAAGAACAGCTCGATCTACAAGAGGAAAGAAGATTAAGAGGCCGAGATGAGAACAACTATCAACAAAAGAAAGACAGAGCAGTAGTTCAACAAGAGATTCAAGTCGAGATCTTTCAAGGTTGGCAACCTAGTGCTGAGACAGATGGGGCAACCACCAAAGAGGAGGGAAAGTTAAGGCCACAATGGGAAGGTCCGTACGTGATCACAGCCAACAACCATCCGGGCTGCTATCAACTCCAAGACGCCCAAGGCAAAGAGCTACCGCACATAAGGAATGCATAATATTTACGGAAGTTCTTTTGTTAGAAAATGTAAAAATTTATACAAGTGATGTATAAAGTTATTTTTTCTCAAAACTGTGTGCTATCTCGCAAGACTAATTAACTCTTCTTGAGGCTCAAAAGGGTGAGCTTAGTCCTCGGGTTGCTCGACCTCTCTCAAGGAGGAGCGCGGGTCCAACCATTGGTTGTCCAAATGATTTACCATTCTATGGAAAGTCAACAGGCGTGTACAGCCTTTGGCTACTTGACCTCCCTCACAACGAATCATAGGTCCAACCCCTTGGATGCTTGACATCTTACTTCTCTGTGGGGCTCAAATGGCTGAGTTTAGTCTCTAGACTGCTCGACCTTTCTCATGAAGGAGCAAAGGTCTAGCCCTTGGATGCCTGAACGATTTACCTTCCCGGGGAGAGTCATCTTAGACTACCCGACCTCTCTCACAGTGAAGCGCAAGTCCAGCCCCTGGCTGGCCGACATTTTACCTTCAAGTGGAGAGTTAACAGGTGGGTCCAACCTTAGACTGGCTGACCTCCCTCACGGCGAAGCGCCGATCCAACCCTCTGGCTAGCCAACATCTTACCTCCACGTGAGGCTCAAAGTGGCGAGCTTAGTCTCCAGGTTGCTTGACCTCTCTCAAGGAGGAGTGCAGGCCCAACACTTGGCTGCTTGAACGATTTATCGTTCCAACATGTGGGTCCAACCTCAGTGTGGATCCAACCCCCTGGCTGGCCGATATCTTACCTTCCTATGGAGAGTCAACAGGCAAGTCCAACCCAGACTACTCAACTTTCCTCACTACGAAGAGTAGGTTCAGCCCCAAAACTACCTGACATCTTACCTCCCCATGAGGCTCAAAGGGATGAGTTTAGTCTCTAGGCTGCTCGACCTCTCTCATGAAGGAGCGCGGGTCAAGCCCTTGGCTGCCCAAACAATTTGCCTTCCTTTGGAGAGTCAACTGGTGGGTCCAACCTAAAACTACCCAACCTCCCTCACTGTAAAGCACAGGTCAAGCCCCCTGGCAGCTTGACATCTTGCCTCCTCATGAGGCTCAAATGGGTGTGTTTAGTCTCCAGGATGCTCGACCTCTCTAATGGGCGAGCGCGGGTCCAGCCCTTAACTCTTAGACTGCCTAACCTCCCTCATGGCGAACTGCAGGTCCAGCCCTATAGCTACCCGACATCTTACCTTCCCGTGGAGAGTCAACAAGCGGGTCTAGTCTCAGGCGGATCCTCACAATTTTTTTATCTTTACGATGAATTCCCTTTGTACTTGATTAACCACCACCTGCGAGTCGACTCGCACTTCAATTTCTGGCACTCAGAGAACTTGATGGCGTAATTGTACTCCTTTCCATCTGACGTAACGATATGCACCCCCACTCCCCCTCCAACCCGACAAGACGAGCCATCCACTCCATCAAGGCTTCATGGGAGGTGCATATTCACTCACTGCCGGGAAACCAGTAAACTCAGCCACGAAGTCTGGCAGCACCTGCCCCTTGATAGTATTTCGCAGTGTGTAGTCGATGTCAAACTCACTCACTCTATTGTCCTGTTCATGAGCCAACCCAAAGCGTCCAGCCTTTGCAGGATCTTTTTCAATGGGGTCTCTATGAGGACCTTTACTAGATGAGCTAGGAAGTACGAGCACAGCTTTCGCGTGGTTACCACCAACGCGAAGGCAAGTTGCTTTATGCAGGGGTACTTGGCTTCAACCCCATGATATGCTCGGCTGATGTAGTAGACCGACCTATGGACTCCATCCTCTTCGTGCACTAATGTTGAAGAGACTTCTTGGGGGGAGACCGACAAGTATAGGGTCAGTGTTTCCCCACATCTGAGTTAGCTGAGGAGCGATGGGCTTGTGAGGTACTTCTTGAGAGCCTCGAGCGCCAGGTCGCACTCGCTGTCCCATATCTGTGCTTTTCGCAAAACCTTAAAGAAAGATAGGCACTTTTCGGTGGATCTTGATACGAACCTGTTGAGAGCCGCCACTCACCTGACCAGTCTTTGCACCTCGTTTATGCTTCGGGGTCGAGCCATGTTAAGGATGGTCTCCACCTTTTTGGGGTTGGCTTCAATTCCGCGTTCTAACACCATGAATCTCAGAAACTTTCCTGATCTGACACCAAATGCACACTTTGCTGGGTTCAACTTCATCTAGTACTGCCTCAGTATTGTGAAAGTCTCCCTCAGATTGTCCAAGTGTTGTTCTAGAGTCCCATTCTTAACCAACAGGTTGTTCATGTAGACCTCCATGTTTCTTCCCATCTGACTTTTGAACATAAAGTTGACCAACCGCTGGTAGGTGGCTTTTACGTTCTTCAGCCCAAAAGGCATTGTCGTGTAACAATATAGGCATCGGTCAGTGATAAAAGAGGTATTCTCCTCGTCCTCTGGGTTCATGCAAATCTGGTTATACCCAGAATAGATGTCCATGAAACTGAGCATACGATTGCTCGCCGTGTAGTCAACGATCAGATTAATGCGAGGAAGTGGGAAGCTATCTTTTGGATAGGCTTTGTTGAGGTCGGTGAAGTCGACACACATTCTCCATTTGCCACTCGATTTTTTCACTAGTACCACGTTGGACAACCATTCTGCATAATGGACTTCCCGAATGAATTCGGCAGCTAACAGGCAGTCCACTTCCTCAGCTATGGTGACGTTCTTTTCAACATTGACACTTTGGCGTTTCTACCTCACTCTTTGGCCTTTGGGTTCATGCTTAGGCTGTATTGTATGACTTCAGGAGCTATTCTGGACATGTTCTCGTGGCTCCAAGCAAATACCTCCAGGTGTTCGGCGAGGAGTTGTTGCATGGCGTTCTGCACCTCAAGCGTCATCTCGCTACCTATCCTTGCAGTGGCTTCTAGTCGATTCGAGTTTAAGGGAACAAACTCCAATGGCTCGCTTAGTCCCACCTTCCAAAGTCTCTGCTCGTCTCGGATTTCACCTTCTGTTGGGCATAGACGGGCAGCGATGGTAAGGTGCAGTCATCCATTGTAGGGCATACTGCGTTCACCCCGCCACTTGGAGGCATCCCCTCCTGGGTACGTTCTCGCCTCTCTTCTGCGGCACCTCCTCCTCTAATTTTGGGAGCTTTGCTTCCTTGTTGGTGAGCTTCCGAGTTGTTCGGAACGGGTTGTCACTGGCATATGAAGTACAAGCAAGATCTACAAGGATCCCACAGATTGCACCACTATTAACATTGTGTTTCGTACGCCTTTGGGCCAGGTCCAACAACTCAGATCTTCAACGTTGTGCTTGTGAAGACAGATAAAAAAGCAGTTGGGAGAGAGCGGCCTCAGAGCCGGGACATCTCCAATGCCAAAGTTAGTAAAGTATTTTGGAAGCTTGTAAATAATGAGAGAGTCTAGAGACTAGAGAAAGTTCTCGTACTTGGAAATTGTCATTTATACCGGGTGTCTGAGGAGACAGATCGTGCCTACCCTTGTGGAGCCCATATCCTTTTCACTGTTCCTTTTGTCAGAATCCTTTAAATGCAACATGCCTATATGACGGTGCCATTATATGGCGTGTTACTCTGATGGTGGTGCCACTAATGCAGTTTGGTTCCCTGATTTGTTTTACTCTGCTAGTGTCTTTGGCAGTCCATCTATGTTTCCATATAAGAAGATCAAAGGGTCTCCATCTTTCTCATTCTACCCTGTATGCATCCCCATGAGCGGGGTGCGACCGAACGGTGTTAGGCATGTCCATCCCATCCATCATTGTTTGCTTTTCCTTGCAAACAAGGTGCATCGTGAGTAAGTTTAGGCCCTAAGGTCGAGTTTCGAGGCAAAACTCATTACTCTCGACTGAGCGCCTATTGGGCTTATGAGTAAGGAGGAAATTCCTTTTCAATAAAAGTTGCTATATGATGTTAGAGCACTGTCATTGCCAGTGTGATACCCCATATAATATGGATAAGGATGGGTGGTGTATGAGATCTCACATTACTTGGGAATGAGAAGTTCTTGCTCCTTATAAGGTTTCAATGGGGCTCCAATTGTATTATTGACTAGTCCTTTTGAAGTATAGGTCATGTGGTTTGAGACTTTTATTAGGGCGTTACAAATGGTATCAGAGCCTATCCCAACCAGAAACGTGGGACTAGAGCCATGTCACCTACAATGGACAGGCCCGAATAGGACGTCGGGAATTTAAGGAAGGTAGATTGTGATACCCCATATGATATGGATAAGGATAGATGGTGTATGAGATCTCACACTGCTTGGGAGTGAGAAGTTCTTACTCTTTATAAGGTTTCAATGGGGCTCCAATTGTATCAATGACTAGTCATTTTAGAGTATAGACTATGTGGTTTGGGCATTCTAATGTAGTATTAAAGCCAGTGAAAGTCATATTTTGAAAAATGTCCACTAAATGTCTATTATATTAGATTAGTTAAACACAATTCATTTGAAAGATGAGCTACACTAACTTAATCCCTTAAGTCATATATGAAGGGAACTGTAGCATCTTCATTCTAATATTTTATTATTTCCTATGTTTCTTCTTTTCTTCTCTCTAGTGTAACTTCATCCCTAGAATTATGATGCATTTTCCTATTATTAGTTATATTTTTATAAAATAATATTAATCATCTTTCTTTTAATATTTTTTAAAATATAAAAGTAATTAAGAAATTATTTTTTGCATCTATCTATAATCATGCAAAAATTATAATAATATGAGAGAATATGAATAAACTTTGTATTAATTATTTATAAAGTACAAAATAATGTAATAATCTTATCTTATAATAAATTTTTATTATAAAGAGTGATAAATAATCTAATGTAAATTTTAAGTTTTGACCGATTGAAAAGTAAAATATTTCATATTAGTTAAATTTTAAAAATTGAGATGATTAATCTAATGTCAACGCTCGTACATTCTACTTTATTACTTCGTTGTCTAATGAAAGTCGGAACTTCCAAAGCTAGACAACCAAAGCAGTCAGTTGATTCAAAAAGCTAGACTCCAAGTGGCAAGTAAAATTTTTTTAGAGATAATTAAGTTTTATACAATTATTTGAATAAAAAATTATTTATTTCTCAATTTAAATTCATAATTAAACATTAAATTCAAATAATAATATTTTATCAATAAAATTATAATAATTATTAAATAATTATCTTTCATCAGTTCTTACGACAAACAACCCAATGAAAGAGTCTTGTATTGGGATTGGGCCTCCATCGAAAATTAAGGTAAATTTGGATATAAAATATTATTTATTTATTTTATTTTATTATTATAATTTTTTAAATTTTTATATAAAATATAAAACAAATTAATTTTTTTAAAATTTTAAAATAATAATAATATTAAAAAAATTATATTTTATTTAATTTTCAACTTCTTACCGCATCTTTCAATCTTACACATATCTTACAGTAACATCCAAAAGTCGATAATCGATAATATCGAAGTGGAAGCGAATAGCCACAGTCGAACTGTGTTTTCTCTGGTGGGAATATTCTTTGCTGCCTGAGAAATCCAAACGGGATGGCTACTCTGCCCAGATCCTTCTCTCCAATCCAAAATCCTCAAACCCACTTCTTATCCGGTTATATCCTTTCCCTTTAATCTTTCTCTTTCCTTTATCATTGTTTGTACCAACATTTATAATTCATTTTTCCTATTTTTTACGATATGTCATAACTATATCTTTTGGGTAGCCCCGAAATTGATCCTCCCAGTGTCACAAACCTCTTTGAAGCGTTGTGAAACGTATAAATTATTTATGCTTCTACGTGTGGGTTCTATGTTTTCATCACTTAGGCTTAGGGAAGAATTATGTTATAAAGGATCTTCCTTATTCTGTTATATGCAATAGCTTGTGTGTTGATTGCTAATGTTTTATTGAATTAAACCCCCAAAGGTATTACGCCTATACCAAGTGCTGCGCTCACAGCGTCTTGAGGCGGCAGTGGCACCATGCGGCTTAAAGCTCTGATCTTTGTGCACCATACACAGCGTTGAGTTGTGTACCCTTACAGTTGGTTTCATGTACTCTCTTAAAGGGATAAACATCCTCTTCATTTCATTTTACTTTTCAATGCAAAATATTGGGCTATTCTTCATTTTATTTGCCGATCTAATCATTCTTAGTGATCAAAATTTCCAGTGTTTTACATTAATTGGATACTATCCATTTGAAGTGAAGTGAAATAGAGAGGATCCATTCCCGGGTGCATTTTGTGATTTATATATGTAAATATATTGCATTCTTTTTCTACATGAATTGTGGGTACAATCTAGGAATACTTTCCAGTATTGCTATTTTTGCCATGCTTATAAATACACAGGTCATGATGCTTTTGATGACTTTATTCGCACAGATTTCAGCCTGACTAATTAAGGCCATTTTTTTTAAGCCAGGTCCTTTGAAGCCGCCAACTTACCAATGTTTTCTAAAAGTTAGCTCCAGTGATTCATCTCTAGGTACCACTTCATGTGGTAAAGTAAAACTTGAGACAAATAAAAGGTTGTTTACTGTTCGAGCAGGGTACGTTCACCATTGTGTCGTAAGATTTTATTGTTTCATTGAGAATTATATGTATGTGTGTATTGATTCTTGTATTTACATGTTTGTACATGCAATTGTGGATTTTTATGGCGACAGTTGCACATTTATATTCAGTTGGCTTCACATCCCATGTTAATAGCATTATAGTATTTGCTTGATTGAGGAACACTTGGATTAAGCTTTTACTCTCCCTTTTTTATTACCTATATAACATATAAGTTGGTGTGCTTCTTTTACCCCAGCATATGCACAACTTCTGTTGGAACTCCCCTGAAAAAAGGGGGGGAAAACATATTTAAACGAACTGCAGCTGGAGTGCTGGAAAAATTTAAAATAAATGCAGTTAATAGTATTCTTTCACTCCCCCTTTCAGTTAACAGTCATTTTTTTTTTCCTGAACTATGGTCGCTTGCTATTTTTATGCAAGTACAGTGGGGATGTTGGAAGACCAAATACTGCAAGTATCTTTGTTGGTGGCTTTGTATTGGGAGGCATAGTTGTGGGAACATTAGGCTGCATATATGCACCTCAGGTATTGTTCGAGTATCTAGCTTTTTATATCTGTAAAAAAATCCGCCTGACTTGGTGTTATGTGTCTGTATTTGCCAAGGTTATTAATCAAGTAAATTGGTGGAGGTGTTTGTTTTGTGACCGGATGTTCTATCTTTTTTTTGAGCCTATATGGTAAAATATTTAATTTAAGATTTGGTCTCGCAAGATAGGTAAATTTATGCAGTTATGTGGTTCAGCTGAGCAGCTATTTGATGCATCAGCTAGTATCGGTTGGATGCTCACCAGATGTACCAAAATCCTCCCCCTGCACCAACCCAAAAGAAAAATGGCTGAAGCTTTCTGATGACACCAACTGATACTTGTACTCAAAAGCGACACCAGCTAATATATCATATTACCTTTTTCAGATAAGCAAGGCACTGGCTGGAGCTGACAGAAAAGATCTGATGAGGAGGTTACCAAAATTCATATATGATGAGGAGAAAGCCTTGGAGGTGAAACCTTTATTTATCTATTTATGGGAAACTACCTTTTGTGTGCCCAAACTTCCATTTTTTTTTTCAAAATGTCACCCCAAGATACCACAACTGTATTTGAGTTGCAAGTTACCATTTGTTGGCAATTTGCACCTGGTTTTGATTTGACTGTTAAGATTGATGAACAAACGGCACGACCTTGACCGCCAGATCTAAGGTGAAAATTGTCAAAGGTTGTATTCTAGGGTTCAAATTGATGGTTTTGATAGTTGAGGGTCCAAATTGGCTCTTTCATTTTTTTACTTAGGGGAAAGTACATTTTGCTCCCCCAAACTACCATCATATTTTTTTTCCAATTTTCACCTCAAACTACCAAAATTATCTATTTACATCTTAAACTACCACTTTTACACAATTTGCATCCGGCTTAGATCTGACACTTAAGATCGATGGAAATAGGATGTGACACACTTTTGACGGTCAGCTTTGAGGTACAAATTGTCAAAAGTGGTAGTATGGGGGTACAAATTGATGGGTTTGATAGCATTAAGATCGGACAATGGTGGTAGTCTTAAGATGCAAAATGTACTTCCTCCTCAATTTATTTGTTTTTTCATTATGTGTCTGTGTTTGATTATAAGGACCATTCATGGTTGGTGTTATCTGCAAAGCAAGAGAGAAGCATGGTTTATTGGTTTTCAATCACGGTAGACAGCAGGCTGTTAGGCATCACACCTAGGGCTTGGTTAACCTGTATTTTCATGATCGTTTATTGCTTATCGATAGAGTATTTAGTTGTCATTTTTTATGTTTACAATTGCACTGATATTGCTTTGGTTGTGTGATTTATGACTACAGAGGACCCGTAAAATATTAACTGAGAAGATTGCACAATTGAATTCTGCCATAGATGATGTTTCTGCTCAGCTGCGAGCAGATGATGCTCCTAATGCCAATGGAGCTGCAGTGAATTCAGATGAGGTTGAAGCTTCTATATAACAAAATACTAGTCAGAAATTTCCATATAAATAAGCACTAGTTACATTGATTAATACTGTAAAGTAATGTTTATAATCTTGTAATCCTTTCTAATTTTCTACTTGGGTAATGGATTCCACCTTTTAACGTTGAGGACAGAAACTTGTTGCTTGGACAGGGGCATCATAAACCTTTCCTTTTCCTTCAATTTATTTCTTCATTTTCCTTTCAGAGAGGAGTGGGAGGGATGGAGGGGAGCAATTAGTATATTATTTCAACGGTTAGAGAATGATACGGCTGTATGCTTCATATTGGGAAAAAAAAGGTTTTTAAGTTGAGTCAAATAATGAACTACCTAATAAGTAAAGGATTAAAAAGGAAAAATCACATGTCTATACGCGCATGTATACAAAGAGCTAGGATATGGTAATGGCTGAAAGCACATATCATGCATCGAGTATGTATGAAATCTAAGTCAAGCCATATGTTATATATCAATATGGAGTCAATTTGATTACAACCCTTGAATAAACTTCACTACTAGCTAGCAGTAATATTGAAAGCACCTTTGCCATGGGCCATTTCATGGACAGACACAGACTGTGTAGTGCCACAGCATGTTTAGTTACACTTGTTATAGGTCCTCCAATGGTTAGACTATCGAATAAAATTAAGATGATAAATTTTTAATTCACATACCTTGAATAATCAATAATCGTGCATTAGACACTAACCTTCCAACTTTTAAAGCATATTACTTCAATAATTAGATACTGTAGTAAATAGATTTGTGCATAATTACGTCATTTTGGACAAATAAATCAAATAAATGACGATGCAAGAATCAAATAAATCAATCTAAATCAATTTGAAAAGAAATAAATCAATAATAATCAAAGCTGAATATCATTACACCGTTCCTTCCCTATCCTTATTCATAGGGCTTTACCCTAAGGGTCCATTTGGTTGCTGAGCAGAGTTGAGATGAATTGAATTCTTTATAAATAATAGTGAATTGAGATGGTGAAGTGAGTTTTGTAGGGTCCACCTAAGATGAGTTTAGATGTGTTTGGATGTTAAAATGAGTTTAGATATATTTATAGGAAGTTAAAAAAGATTGTGGGTTCCGCGTATAAAGTGATGTTGGGTTAAAAAAGATTGTGAGTCCAATGTTTAAAGAGATTTTGAGTTGAAATGAGTTTATTGATTTGAAAATTGAGTATTTGGATGTCAGACTCAATTTAAAATTAGTGTCTAAGTTCCAAACGGGATCTTAATGTTTTGAACCAAACATCATTGTAGTTCCATGATGTCAAAACATGTTAATTTGAATTATCTTAAGAAGCGGAATTCCCACAAGACCGGATCTTTACTCGTTTTACAGCCCACATCACTTTGTTTTTTGCATCTCTATATTGCTTAGGAGGCTACTAGAGTTTCTTAGAAAATTTTACGTTTCTAAATCAAGAGATCTAGATGGTTTCTCGAAAATTATAGAGAGAGAAGAACTTTTCCTTTTTGTACATACATTTTTTCAACACACTTTATTTAATGTACATAAAACTCTTATTTAAAGAATTTTCATATGGGAAGTTAATTCTGAAGTTGTGGTAGTGGTGGGGAGTTAATTAATAACTTCCCCACCCATATAGACACAACATGGGTCATGAGGGGTTACCTACTACTAACATCTCTCACTTGTCCACTATGAGTGTTATGTCCATTTATCTGAGTATTATGTCCATTTATTTGACATATCAAATATATTCTATAAAAAATATTTTAAATCAATTTATTCAACAAATGCTTATTTCTTTACAAAGAAAATAAAATTAGAAGTGCCACATCTTATCATGATTAAATAATGAAGTAGCAATACCCAAATAAAAAGAAAGCTAGCCTTTCCACATCAGCCCGAAGAGAACATATGTCTGCAAGATAAAACTTAAAAAAAAAAAAAAAAAAAAAAAAAAAAAAGGAGTTTTACGCCTAATAATAGTCAACCATGAGATCAAGAAATACTTTATACACATAATGTGTTGTGCAAAACACACACTAACGATGGCAAAATAAAGTAAAGGCAAGCACGATGAAGCACACGACACACAATATACGTAGTTTGACAAATTACATACCTCCACAGAACTGTAAAAATTTTATTAACTAGAGGAGATTACAATCACTTAATCTCAACTCACACTCTCTATGGCATTTTTGCTCTTTCACACATTATGCACTCACTTGAAAATTGTTCTCTCTCAAAATACGTTGAAAATCATACAAAACGAGTCAAATTTAACATATTTATAGCAAACGGCACTGGAAACTCTAATCTAGCAAAAACTAAGTTCGTCGCTGGAGTGGCATGTCGAGCACGTCTCGAATGAACAGCCAATGAACATTGGCTCGAGTGGGGTGTCGAGTGTGGCTTGAGCGAACACTAGGGTTTGTGTCTCGCTCGAGCCCACTATCGAGTGCACCTCGAGCGAACTCATGGGTTGAGCTTCACTCAATCTCACTATCGAGCGCATGTCGAGTGAACTCATTGTTCCTTGATTTTCTACTCACAAACCAGTTTCCACATGCAACCCAACAATCTCCAACTTGGAGACTGGGTCTCCACATGCTAGCCATTGTTTCCAGCCAAGCCCTATCATCTTTGCAGCTCACAGCTCCTGTCTTCAAGGTAGAAGATGCACTGAAGTCAAGCCCAACTTCAGTTTTCCACGAACATCGCCCTTAATCAGCACATCCACTGGGCGACTCACAACTCTCACTGTACTAGGAGTATCTGGTCTCGAACCAATCTTGGCAACCTCAACCAACTTTCTCAAGCTTACATGAGGAAAGACAAAGCTGACTCCCTTTGACTTCCTCATATGTTTCGCGCGATCAAGTTTGCCTTTTTGCATTCTAGTATTTACATGCACATCACTAGATCCTGATGTTAAACACAAAGATTAGATCTTTTACCATCCGCCAAAACTAACGCACCCTTAGTAATCTTTCAAGCTCATCCAGAGAACGCTACTGCATAACCGCTGTCATCAAGCTATCCCACAAAGATAAGGTTTTTCTTCAGATTTAGAATGTGTCTGACTTGCTGTGAAGTCCACACGCCCATGTTTGGAAATGTGACGTGAAAATCACTCACTCCCACTACATCCAGCGCCTCTCCATCAGCCGAATACATCTTCTCAAAATCATCAGCAACATAATTCTGCAAGATCTCTCAATTTGAGGTGCTATGGAACGAAGCCCTTAAATCCAACACTCAATCATAAATCGGATTGTGCATTGCAAGAAGTAAGGCATTATGAATTTCTTCTGTCACTACATTCATCGCATCATCATCAACACTTTCTTGTTCCTGCAGTTTTTCTTAATGTGGCCCGACTTGCCACAACTCCAACACGTGATCTGCTGCCCAGATTTTGTCTTGTTCATCCCCTGCTCTTGGAGCTTGACCTATCATGTTCTCTACCCCGATTGTCAACATTCAGGGCCGATCCTGAACCTAAGAACTCACTCGAATCTCTTCTACGTACCTCTTTAGCAAGGACCATGTCAAGTACGTCGTCATAGTTCAGTTTCATCTTATTGGTTGAACTACTCACAACCATCTTCATGATCTCCCAACTATTTGGCAACAATGCCAACATAATCAACGCTCTGATCTCATCTTCAAACTCAATCTTTACAAAAGACGATTGATTTGTGATCATATTAAATTCATTAGTATTGGACCAAGACATACATTCTGGCATCTTCAGATTGAATAATTTCTTCATCAAGTGCACTTTGTTATTCGCCGATAGCTTTTCATATATACCTGACAAAGTCACCATGAGATCCATTGTGGTTCTCTCCTTACTGCATTGTGTCCCACTGTTCTGGACAAGGTCAACCGAACAATCCCCAGAACTTGTCGATCCAACAGGATCCACTCAGAATCATCCACATTCTCTAGCTTCTTTTCTAACAATGGAAGGTGGAGCCTCTTCCCATAAAGATAGTCCTCAATCTGCATCTTCCAATACCCAAAATCAATGTCGTTGAACTTCTCGATCCTGGGTTCTTTGACTTTATCTCCAGCCATCGTTTTCTTTCAAATCTGACATTAGCTCTTGATATTAATTGTTGTGCAAAACACACACACACCAACGATGGGAAACTAAAGTAAAAGCATGCACGATGAAACACATGACACACACTATACGTGATTCGGCACATTGTTTACGTCCACAGAACTGTAAAAATCTTATTAACCAGAGGAGATTATAATTACTCAATCTCAACTCACACTCTCTAGGGCATTTTTGCTCTCTCACACAATATGCAATCATTTGACAATTGTTCTCTCTCAATAAATACTGAAAATCATACAAAACAAGTCAAATATAACGTATTGATAGCAAACGTTGCTGGAAAGCCTAATCTAGCAAAAACTACGTTCTTCGCTCGAGCGGCATGTCGAGTGTTTCTCAAGCAAACAACCAATGAACATTGCCTTGAGCGGGGTATCGAACTTGGCTTGAGCGAATACTAGGGTTTGTGTCTCGCTCAAGCCCACTGTTGAGCACACCTTGAATAAACTCACGGATTGAGCTTCGTTCGAATCCACTGTTGAGCGCATATCAAGCGAACTCACTGTTTCTCAATTTTTTGCTCACATACCAGTCTCCACATGTAACCCAACATAATGTACACATAAGATGAGAGGAAGAAGAATAAAAAAGAGTCTAACTTCTATCAATAGTTTCGGTAGGATATCAATCTGCCACTCAACAACGTATAAAGATGTACCCCAATGTGACAGAAATCGGTAGCCAAGAAAGAAAAATGTTAGTGAAGTCCCTCAAACTTACCGTTCAATCTTATTATTTATGCATTTTAATTTTTTAATTTATTTATTTTTTCTTAATAATTAAGAAAGTGACAATTAGTGAAATTTTTTATTTTTTATTTTTTATTTCATCACCAATGCTCTCACTCTCAACATAAGCTTTGAAGGGATTATAATGATTAATAGGAAGTTTTCCTTGATGATATCGGCCACGATGCGAACCAGAAATAATCTCAAACATTGGCTTATGCTAAAAAGAGGGTAGATGACAAGAAATTTATCAACCCACATCTTTGTTTCATGGATATAAAAATAACCAAGCACACAAACTACAAGGAGAGGCAAACTCAATAGCGAACCTCTTGTAAATGATGTGTTTTATATCACCAATTGCTTGGATGATCTGCAACAGATGAGAGGATGGCACTAGTCGCCAAGGAGAGCTCTGATGCCTAAATTAGAAAAATGTGATCTCAATATGTGTATACCAACAAAAGTTAAAGTTTAGTGTTACTTTTAGGTATTATTTATAGTAGGATTGATGACATAGATAAACACTAGTTATCCCGTAATAAGCAAACGAGATAACTATCCTAATCTATCGATATTATCATATCACATGGTTAAGCCCGTGGGTTACATGGGCTCATGGACAGTATGTCTCCCAATCTCAGATTCATAAGCTAAACATGTCCACTAGTAGTGGGTTTATAACCAAGGGACTTAAATATCCCTTCCTCCTCAATATCCCTTCCACCTCTGTATAAATAACTTTCCTCTTTGATGGTCTCAAGTCTTCAATTTCCTCCACGTTGACATCTTCTGGTTAACAGGTCAAGCAAATCAAGTTGATCCAATGATTTCACATATGACCCAACTGAAATAAAAATAAATAAATAAAAAAAAAAAAAAAAAGACAACAATTCACAAGTAAGCTTTACCCATTACGTAATTCCAATAAATAATCATAATCACGAGGAATAAACATCAGAGCCAACTGATGAGGTGCCATAACTACAGCAAAAGATTCTTACTTTGTCTCCGCAGAAACACCCTCTTCAGTAGCATTCCTCTTTTTCTCTCTATCATTAGTTGTAAGTAAAACCCGAACTAAACCACCAAGATGATTCTGATACCATTGAGCAACCACCCGAATTTCTAAATTGAAACTTCTAGATGTTAAATTTTGGAAATGTGAAAGTTCCGACCATGAATCAAAATAGATGGCTAACATGCAGTGATTATCACCCGTTCAATATGTGTGCATTAACAAAACCAAAGATTTCATCAAGGGCTTCCACGGAAATGTGAGAGCAACTTTAACATTGAGAAGCCTTGGTTTAGGGTATCACTCCCTTCAACGTCCAAGGCTCATGGGTGTAAACAATTATTTGTGATCACATTATATTCCTGATGAAAAGTTAGTGATTTTTACAGTGTAATATATGTACAATAACTTATATATTACAACTATATTCTTATGTCATATACTTCTAATAGTAAACTAATAAAAATAATATTTAGAAATATATGCTATAATGTATTCATAATTTATATTATACAATTCGAACTTTTGATTTATTATATATGTTGTCTGTGTGTGTGTATATATTAAATGGTTTAATTTAATACATTTACCTTATGTATTATGTTTTGATTTATAGCTATAAATTAGTTTATTTTATACAAATTTATATCATAAGAATTTTTTAATCACAACTACTTGGTTGAATAGTTAAATGGTCATAATTTTTTATAAAATTTGAATTTTTTATATTAATCAAAAGACAAGAATAAGAATTAAAAATAAAATTCGAGTTCGAGATTGAGTAGTTTGTTTAATTTTAGTGGAGATCAGCCAAATTTAAACAATATTAATAGCTAATTAATTAGCCGAATTCAAATAAGAATATTTGAATTTATTCGAGTTCGAATAAATATACATTCTAATCGAATTCGAATTCGGCTCAACTCGGTTATTTACAACCCTATTCCAAAATATACAAAATAGAGTAATACTATAAAAAAATCTGCAAACCAACAATCTTTTCAAAAAAAAAAAAAAATTGGAACCCATCGTCACGAAAAATAACATATTGCTTCTTTCACAAAATCTTTACCTTCATTCAATCGTAGGTGGTCTCATATTAATGCCTTTCAATCATCTTCGTAAGTTCTGTGCCTTTTTTTATGTGATGCGAGCATGGTCCGAAGCTAGCCCTAGGTCCCATCAGTTGAACTTCTTTGATAAGTGGTAGATAGCTCGATGCGGGAGGGAGTATGGTCACTCCCCTTTTTTTTTTTTTTTGACTATCTTTATTTATTAATGAATTTGATTTACTCAAAGAGATAAGATTAGAGGAGCACCGACAAGGGACTGCATGTGAAACACATACCATCAAATCACTTTATTATAGAATTATAAAATGTTAGTATATGGTCTGAATTTATTTTTTTATTTTGATCATGTATTTAATATTTTTTTATTTAATAATTAAGAAAATAATTTTTAATGTATTGATATATTTTTTTATTTTTTAAAAATATTAAAAAAACATAAAAATAAATAAATAACTTTATATTAGAGACACACCTAGCGATCAAAGCTGAAGATATGCTAGCACTACTTCATAGAATTAGATAGATGTGAGAAAAGACAACAACGATCAGCTCTACCTATTCTGTTGTCAATGAATACTCTTTGTTTTGATTACCTGATCCTAAATTTTGCTTTCAGCATACCATTAAGATGTAATTTAGATTTAAAGATGATTTAAAATAAGTTGAGATAGATTGTGAATAATAATGAAATGAATTATGAATAGTAGTGAGATTTGTAAGTTAAAGTTAATGAATAGTAATGAATAGTAGTGAGATGAGTTAAGATGAGTTGAAATGGATTGAGATGGATTGCGAATACAAACTATTTTAATCTAAATGATTTTTTTTTTTTTTTTTTTTGTGTTACTTTTGAGACAATATTAAAAAAAAAAAACCCCAAAATCTAGATTTTGGATATTTTTTTAAAGTAAACTAATAATAAAAAATAAAGAAAAATCTGAGAATAAAAAAGAAAGAAGCAAAGAAAGAGGCAAAAAGACCCACCGGCTATAAGAAGGCAGAGAGGAAGGGGGAAGGAAGGAAAAGGAGAACAAGTCGGAGAGGGAGAAAAAGTCCTTCAATTCCCATGGAAGGCCACAAACACAAAAACAAATATCAACAGAAAGGAATCAGGATTGGTAACATTGAAAATCCAATAACATAGAAAGGAAAGAGTATCCACATAAACATACATCATCACCTGCAACTGCAAGTTACATAGACGACTCCCACCTTCTTTTCTTTACCTTTTCGTTTTGGTCTACTCCTCTTCTCCATATCTCATATCTATCAATTTCCTTTCTCCTCGCCCAGGGTTTTTTTTTCTTTACTGTACAACCGGAAAGAAAAGGAAGGGTGTAGAATTGGATCAAAGCCAGACAATTAGTCTATTATATATCAGATCACACGGTTCAGAGAAAAAGAGAGATGTCGTGTTCATCGTCGTCAGGTTCGGAGGAAGATGATGAGGGAATGGAGTCGTACAGGAAAGGAGGGTACCACGCCGTCAGAGTTGGGGATCAGTTCGCGGGTGGCCGCTACATCGCTCAGAGAAAGTTGGGTTGGGGTCAGTTCTCCACCGTCTGGCTCGCCTACGACACTCGAGCCTCTGTACGTTCCCTTTTCTTTTCTTTTTTTGTTTCTTCTTATTCAAATTCGTGATTTTTAATGGTTTTGGATTGTTTCCATTCTTTCGTTATTGATTTCCTTTGGAATCTCTATGTCAACCTTGTTTTTGTATTCAATATACGTTATCGATCGCTGTGTGAATCTTATATCGGGTTATCAAAATTGTTGGAATATTATGAGTCATGGATCATGTTTTCCTGTTTTTATGGACCGGATTCTTGCAAGAGATTCGTTCCTTACCCTTTTTCGCCCTACGACAATGCAAATTGCAATCCTTAATCGGTATGATGAGTGACACGACACGACAAGAACCTGGGTTTTAAGTTTCGAAGGAGATTCGAGGATCTGAGCGGTTAAAATGATCAATCTTGTAGGGATACCAATTGATCTGAATTACGCAACTTAGCATGGTCACAGCTCTTAGTCCAGTGGTATACCAGATAGTTTCATCACACAAACATGCAGGCGCAAGCATTGTTTTGTTCGATGATGCAATATGTAGCAATTTCATTTTTTGACGAGTCAGAGACAGTGCGTCTTTTCCTTCTGTGGCAAGCTTAAGGTGCGGTTTGGATAGGAAGATGAGATGAGATCATTTCAGTTCAAAGTTGAAAGTTGAATAAAATATTGCTAAAATATTATTTTTTAATATTATTATTGTTTTGGGATTTGAAAAAGTTGAATTGTTTATTATATTTTGTGTGGGAATTTGGAAAAATTGTAATAATGAGATGAGATGAAACACTCTCACCATCCAAACGGGGCCTAACTCTTTGCATTTATTTGTAGTCGCATTTACCTTTTTATTTTCCATTGTCAGGAATATGTGGCTCTCAAGATCCAGAAAAGTGCATCACAATTTGCTCAAGCTGCTCTTCATGAGATTGAAATCCTCTCAGCTATTGCCAATGGTGATCCCTCAAATTCTAGCTGCATTGTGCGACTCATCGATAACTTTAAGCATACAGGCCCAAACGGGCAGCATGTATGCATGGTCCTTGAGTTTCTTGGTGATAACTTACTCCGGCTGATCAGGCATAACCGATACAAAGGCCTTGGATTGAATAAAGTTAGGGAGATCTGCAAGTGCATTTTGATAGGTCTGGATTACTTGCATAGAGAACTTGGTATAATCCACACTGACCTAAAACTTGAAAATATTCTTCTCTTTTCCACCATTGATCCTACCAAAGACCCAGTTAGGTCTGGGCTAGCACCAATTCTTGAAAGGCCTGAAGGGAATCCAAATGGTGGAAATACAACGAATATCATTGAAAAAAAGTTGAAGAGAAGGGCTAGGAGAGCCGCTGCAAAGATATCGGAAAGAAAAGCTTCCATGGGAGGAGTGGTAGTCGAAGGAGCTGAAAAATCACAGAAAAACCTGGATGGGATTGATGCGAGATGCAAGGTTGTGGATTTTGGAAGTGCATGTTGTGCCGATAAGCAGTTTGCAGAAGAAATCCAAACTAGGCAGTATAGAGCTCCTGAAGTTATACTACGAGCAGGCTATTCCTTCTCTGTTGATATGTGGTCATTTGCTTGCACTGCCTTCGAACTTGCAACTGGGGACATGATGTTTGCTCCTAAGGGTGGACAGGACTTCAGCGAGGATGAGGTAAGATGGTTTTATGTGGTCTTCAGAGTTTGATCCATTACAATATGCTGCACCATAGAAATTAGGAGCAGATTAGTTCAACTGGATAATTTCATGATTTATCTTGGAGGTTATGAGTGGAAATGGGAAGTTAAGGGAACAATGAGATGAATAGGAAAAAATATGCGATACCGTTACTCTCTGTTCATATTTGTGCAAGCACACGTCTGTTCACGTGTGTGTACCCCCTTACCTTATATCCAGTTAGTTTAAATTTTGGTATTGTTCTTCACCCAGTTTAGTTAGGCAGCATGCTTTTATTTTGAGTAATGAGTGCATAATACACTTCACCCCCCCTTAATATCCCTTGCTTCTTGTATGGAAGAGCAGCCAAGGACATGGTGTGGTGGATGGGAATAGAAATATCAAAGAAAAAACAAATTTCATGCACATTAGCTATTTATGCCAAACAGAGTCATAAAAAAATGTCAAACAGGACTTTTAACATTATTTTCTAGGCATGGCATAATCTTTGAATTACCATTTTTATAGCATGTCACAGTGAACCGATTTTGAAGTTTCATGTATTCTCGTGGGTGGGTGGAAAGATAAGCAGCGTAAAGTTTCCTGCTGTTCTTTTGTTGTACACTGGTGAAATTAGATTGTTTGATGATCTATATTGATATGATGATCTATATTGATATTTGTGCTGGAGTTGGGTTTTAGTCTAGAAACAGTGCATGCAAAGAGTTAGTATAACACATGACCTTTTTTTGTGTTGTTGGTACTTGGCACGCACGTAATAACTTGCACTGAATGATCTAAAAGGGCAAGCTATTAAATCACATTTCCATATCAACCATACCATATTAATCATCTAAATGGTAACTCCAATGTCAGTTATTGCTATTATCTCTCTGTGTACCTGTTTATATAGCAAGGTAATAGAACTTTTCATTTCGTTTGTTTCAGGACCACCTTGCTCTAATGATGGAACTCCTTGGAAAGATGCCTCGAAAGGTGAGCACATTATTATGCCACTATCCTCACATAGTTGTCCAGCAACTTTGATTTTGATTTCTGTCTTGTGCTTTGGTTGACAGGTAGCCATTGGAGGAGCACAATCCAAGGATTACTTTGACAGACATGGTGATCTAAAGAGGATTCGGAGGCTGAAATTTTGGCCACTTGATCGGTTGCTGGTTGAGAAGTACAATTTTTCAGAGAATGATGCTGGGGAGTTTGCAGAGTTTCTTTGCCCCCTTCTCGATTTTGCACCAGAGAAGCGACCAACTGCTCAGCAGTGTCTGCAACACCCATGGCTCAATCTCAGGAATTCAACAGAGGATGAGATGAAAAATGAAGCTAATCTGGGAAACATGAATGTTGGGATGAGCAACCTGGAGATTAAGATGGGTTAAGTGAACAGGGCATGAAAAATATTGGTACAGCCACACTTTTTTTCCAGAGTCCCTCCCTTCATCTGTATGACTGACTATTGAATTTTTTTTTTTTTTCTTTTTTTTGTTAAACTTCTAATAAGATTTATTTTTCTAATAAGATATATTTTTTTATTTACTCTATAAGATGAAATGGTGGTGATGATGATTTGACTGCAACTGTAAATACCCTCTGGGAGCTAACCGGAACATTAGATATATATATATATATATATATATATATATGTTATTCACGTGTTTGAGTCGATACGACAATCATGTATGATTGTTTTATTTATTTTTTGCACTATAATGCCATAAGATATGTTGGTGTTGTGTACCCAAGAAGAAAAGAAAAAAATAAAATATAACTGGCTGGTTTTTGTGTAAGAGGTAGCTTGATTTGGATCAGAGAATCGAGATAGTGTAGACTGAGTGGAAAAGGTAGTTATTTGGATTGATTCATATTGGCTTGGTTGCATTGCTTGTGGTGGCCGTGCTATATGGGTGTCTGTGTGCTTGGTGCTTCTTCTGGTTTTGCCATAATCAGGAATGTATACTTCAGAAGTCAATTGCTGTGCGAGTCAGGCTTAGCTGAAATGTCTTGGCCCTGCACGCATTTATAGAGAGTTGATCGCCCCAATAGTTTATTGCTACGTTCAGAGCAACCGGTCCATTTGGGTTGGTGTCGTTTTCCTACCTTAGAATGAAGTTGATATGCCAACAAACCAACCACAATCAAACTTGGTAGTCTAAAATCACCGCCAGTACCTTAAAAAGAATTTTTTCCATGAAGATGATCTTAATTTGGTTGATTCTACTTGGATGTCATCTGTCAAAGAATCCAAAGTCCAGGCGATAACTTCTTCAATACAAGAGCGAGCGTGGTAGATGGATTAGATTGATTTCACTCTACTCTCACAAATTATGCTTGTTCAGCCAACCATGGTAGTACCATATCTTAGTCTAGCACATCTGATCAAAGTGAGAAGTGGGCCCACGTATAAATAACGAATTGACTCGATCAATGATTGGAAATTTCCTTCTCTTCCAAGTCAATAGTACTAAAAATACTTAGAACCAACCGAACCCAACCTCCCAAACAATATCACAGCTCTACTCTAAAAACGTATTTGGTGCGCCACGCTGCCTTCTAGTACATCTTTATAATATCCTAATAAAATAACAAAGAATATTTTAAATGCATTTCCATGGAAGGTCAAAGCTTTATTAATGTCATCTTTTCTTATAAGGTAATGAGAACTGGACCAGCACTTCCAGCTAACAAACGGTATATAAGCTATAATTTTTCTAGTGGCCAATATCTTCAATTAATAGCAAAGTGATATCCTTTCAATGTCATGAATTGGTCGTACTGGCTTGGAACTGGCTATGAAGTATTTATTTATATGCGGATGAATTGAATTGGGTAGGGATAGATCAACTACCAACAAAGCAGCACTCCACCATACAGCTCCCTATCACCCTGCATTTTTCACATGCATCAGTGCATTGATGTTTGAACAACTTTGTACTACACTTCATTGATTTTTATTTCTTCTTCCTGCAATAAAAAGAAGTAAACATGGAACAACCCGTATGGTGCGTTTAGTGCATAATCAGTGAGTAATTTATATAAACCGATTTTAGCAATCCCAAGTCGGAGGGAGACGACACTACTCTTTGAGCTTTCTGTGAATAGGCTCTAATATTTTGCCTCTCTATTCAACCATTGATAGAGCCTCATATGCTGTGTCTCCATTGTTATCTTCAACATATTACTGAGAGGATATCTCCAAGATCAGCTCATTAATATCATTTCCAATAAAACAACACCTCAAATTCATTGCTATAAATTTAGCTATAAATTCTTTTAAGAGGAGATAAAATTTGGTATACACTGACTTGTCCTAAAATTGCAATTGACAGTGTAGAAGTGCAGGCCAATCTAAAAACAATCACAATAAAGACTTTTTAAAATGCGATCAAGACAGTCAATGAGGAAGGCATTGCTAAAAAGAAACAAAAAATTGAAGGCTTTCAAGTGTATCCGTTCAGTCATAGAAGTCAAAGTTAAAAGTTCAACTCTTATGCTCTCCTCGCATAGTCCACACGTGGGAGAAGCCTTTTACCACCCAATATCCCTCTTCATTAAATTTAAATATAACGTTATTTCCATTTCTAATTATACTGTATTTACGAAAGCAGCAACAAGTAACATATATATGTTACTTTGATAAGTAGCGACACAGCATATAAAAGTAAAACAATCAACTTGAAAAAAAAAAATTATATAACCAAAGACACTCAGCATTCTATTGTTCATTTCTCATCGATTCTATGAGCAGGACGAATATGCAACATGTTAACAAATACTATTCAATTTATTCCATCACTTGAATCCTAACTTGAAGCTTTGCCATTCTGTAAAGCACGGATGCAAGCAATTAAATATCTAAATTTACATTCAGTCAGTTTATCTTCATTACAAAGCCAGAAAAAATGAGCAAAAAAGATAAATCAAAGAAAGCCGTTTCTGTAAAAAAGAGCACCATGAACCTACCTCAGCTATCAACTTCTATCACAGTAGCCACCTGCCACCACATTACATTTGAACATCACGACTGCAGTACTTTATTTTGCTCGACACAAGTTGGAACTTTGAACTCTTGGCATTTCCACACCGGTGTAGCCCCAATTGGCATCACACCATCGGCCGAAGGCTGCATTGAGAATAAGGGCATACTGCCAGCAGTGGGGCTGCCCACGTTATTCTCAGTCATTGGGGTGCTTCTCCCATTCGTCTCCTCCTTGGGGTTTGACCGATCCCTAAAAGTACAAATGCTTAGCGGCAACCTTTTTAGCTTCACTCTTCCCCTTTTTTTACCAGTTGTACACACATCTTCCCCAGTTTTATCCTTTGGCAGACTTGATTCTGCTTCTTCATTATCCACCTCTAGTCGGCTTACTTTATCAAACTTGGAGGCCCTTTCATCTGCTTTGTGTGTGTATAACTCTCGGATGGAACCCTCAGAATTGACCTTGCCTGTTACAGCATGACCATTGGACATAGATGGCAGGTGTCCTTCCAACAAGATACCCCCATTGGATACCCTACTTTTCTCAGAACTCCCTGAGCTTTTAGGCTTCTTGTGTTTATGACCCTTCCAGTCAGAACTTGAAGAGTTCTTCAAGATTCTGGGGGAGCTGTTAATAGCTCGATGCAACTTACGGGCCAACTCTTCATCTGTCTTGTTATTCTCAATCGGTTGGTATTTTTTGTACAAAAGCCGAACTGGAAGATGCTTCTTCAGCCTATTCTTTTTCAGATATTTTTCCTTAGAGGCTGCCTCTTCAGAAAATGAGGCAACCAAATCTAAGGCGCTCTTGGCGGCAGCCTTTGCCTTTGATGCTTTTGCAGCCTTTTCTTCAGCGGCAGCTCTCGCAGCCTCTGCAGCCTTAACTGCAGCAATAGCTGCTGATTTTGAAGCCTCAACTATTTCCTCTGGTGTAAGGTTAGGATTATTCGAATGAGAGCTTAACAGGTTGTTAAGACGTGTTTCAAAGTCGCTTAAAGTAGCAGCAGATGAAGCAGAAGCAGAGGCAGAAGAAGCAATTAGAGAGAGACCCAAAGCACCATCAGCTTCCGAGCTTTGCTTTTTCAATCCAGCAAGCAGGCGCTTTCGAGGAGGCAAAAGGACATCCGCATCCAAGTGATTGACATCACAGATATTAGCCTCCATTATTCCTATTATTTATTAATTTGCTTCACACCCAAATGCTGAACAATTCTCCACATGTATAAATTGGTGTCTCCATTTACATTCAGGCTAAAAAAACATACGAAAAACTACACGTTCAGTATGAGTCCAATATGAAATCTGTACTGATTTGAAAATTTTGAAAACCCAGATAAGCTTCTGCATTCTTCATCCAGATCCAACATTAATTCAACCCATTTTTGAGACTGAGTTGACATACAGACATTGGTAATCAAGAATATCAAAGAAATAATAAAAGATGAAACAAAATTCATATCCTCATGATTTCCACATCTTAGCTTTCAAAGGTCACAGAAAAACAATAGAGCTGACTAAATTTCACGCAAGTATTTGAGCTGAATTTAGTTCTCCTGGGAAAACAAATGAAAGCCCGCAGGACCTCAATTTTCTCGGCAAACAAAACAAAAGTAGCAACGCATCGAATTCACCCAAAGAAAAATCTAAACTTCGAAAGCACAGAAGAATTTAGTGCGTAAAACATGCACAGATTCATCCATACACCAACTCTTAAGCAAAGCATCGAATTCCCAATGTCTGAATAAGAATACGGTCGAAAACAAAGAATCGGATCAGAATCAGCATTAATCTGGAACGCCAGGAGCTCGATTTCGCAGAATTATGCAAATCAATGGCAGTTGGAGAGCAATTACATTGAATTTTCTTATTAAGAAAACTTTGAGGAAAAAGAGAAGAGAAAAAAACAGAAATAGAATTGAAGCATGAGGAAGGGAAGGTTGCATAAATACCTGGCGATCTCGTTTGTTATCTCAGAAAGAAATGAGGTAGGATAGAGAAAAAGACTTTGAATTAGGGTTTTCACAGGGGGAGAGAGAGAGAGAGAGACAGAAGGATGAGGAAGAAAGGACGTCATGAGAAAAATCGAAGATGAGCTTATATATAATGTCGGAAAGTAATATCGATTGGTTCTGGTTTTTCTTTTTTCAACTAAATCAACGTTACAGAATAATATTTTTCATTGCATCCGCTCCCAAACCCGAAATGTTTACTCCTCAACTCAAAGAGGAGAAATGTTTAGCTTCCAAATAGATTTTAAAGAGTAGATAAATTAATATAATTTAGATGTTAAAATTATTTTATTATAAAATATATTTAATATATCATATTAAATCATCTCAATTTATAAATATATTTTATAATTTTATTTTTAAACCGAACACTTCTCTTTATTATTTTTATTTAATTATGATTTCTTATCTATTGATGATACGTAATATTAATTGTTCGATTATTTGTTTTTTTTTAAATGCTGCTAATAAAGAAGTGAACTGGTTTTAAATTTTAATTTGGTTTTGTACTTTGCTTTTCTTTCTTTACTTTTATAGAAACTAGATGCAATTATTTGATATTTATAATTTCTTTTAAAAAAATCAAGATTCAAGCTTTGAAATTATTATTTGAATTTAGGAATAAAAGAAGGGAAATAAGATACGCAAAGTAGGGACGTTCAAACATAAATAAATAAATAAACTACGCAAAGTATGCAGCCAGCTAGATCTATTCTATCTAGAGCTTTACTATTTATTATTTCACATATCACATATTATATTTTTAAAAAAAATTATAGTTACAATTATGAATATATAAGTGCTGTATAATTATTTTAAAAAAAATAAATAAATACAGAACTCACATGAAAAAAATTAATTTTTTTAATAATAAATTTTATTTTTTTAAAATAACTGTACGATACTTACATACTCTATAATTACATATAATATTACTTTTTTTTAATTCTTACTAAAGTTTTTGAATTCTTCTGCCTATTATTTCTGCACCACCACATAATTGTTAAAAGAAAAAAAAAGATTAAAAAAAAAAATCAAGAGAAGAACTTTTCTTCCATCTTAGTTACTAGCTGGTTACTAGTGGTTTAGATCCCAATAAAATTGAAAGGACGGACGAGGGATACACGTAACTCAGGCTGTTGTACGTTACAAAAAGAGTATTCACATGAGATGATCAGTTACTTTATCCGTAAAAGTTAAAAGACAAATTTTATATATAATATTAAATTATGTGAAATATAGCGTAATTATTTTAAAATAAAATTAAGATTTATTATTAAAAAATTACATTTTTTTATATAAATTTTATATTTTATTTTATTTTTTTAAACAAATACGTGACAGTTATACAAATTATAATTAAAAATATATTTTCTCAAAGTTAAAAAGTTATACCCGTGATATTAACTTATAAGCTTTAAAAAAAACAAACAAACAAACTTATAAGATTCAATTGATTTGAGCTCAAATAATGTTTTAAGTTTATTTTTATATGAGCAGATACGTTTCAGACTTGATGGCTCCAAGCCAGCTTGGCTTAAGCTCGAATAATTGTGGGCTTGAGATCTTAATTGTCAACTTGGAGGGCATTTATTTATTTACTTATTTTGCGCATGCAAGTTTGCTAGGACTTATGGGTGATCATAATCAGAACAGGTTGAAGTATGTGCCATGCAATGATGCATCTACAGTTTACGCCAACATGATCAAGTCCGAATTGAACGAACGAGCAGTGCACCATTACTTCGATGAAAACAAAGCCCAGGGTTCACCCTAAAACTGAAAAAAAAAAAAAAAAAGGAGGGAGACTCTAACCTACCTCATGTTTTAAATTTTAATACACCAAAACTATATAGCTATCTATATAAACTCTAGCAGGAAAAAGATTTAGAGAGCTAGAAGAATCAATTCCTCTCACCAGCTGAAAAGGAGGTACTACTAAAGGCTGTAATTCAATTTATACCAACTTATCACATGAGTGTGTTCTCTCTACCAAAGAAGTTGTGTAAGGAACTTGCTGTTTTAATGTCTAAATTCTGGTGGAGCTATAAGGACAATGACAAGAAGATAAAGTGGATGAGTTGGAGTAGAATGGGGGAGTCAAAATTTTGTAATGGATTAGGATTTAGAGAGCTAGAGAGTTTTAATAAAGCTCTACTAGTAAAACAATGCTGGAGAGCTCTAACCAATCCTAATTCCTTAGCTGCAAGAGTTTTGAAAGACAAATATCACAAGAAAACTAATGTACTGGAAGCAAAGCTTGGGAATAATCCTTCACTGATTTGGAGGAGTTTATGGGGTTCTCTAGAGCTTTTGAATGATGAGTTGATGTGGAGAGTTGGAAATGGGAAGAACATAAAAGTGTGGGAAGATAGGTGGATTCCAAAGCTGTATTCTTACAAAATACAATCTCCAAAGAAGGTGCTGGAAGCAGATGCTCGAGTAGATCAGTTGATTGAAGAGGGATGTGGAAGATGGAAGGAGGAGTTAGTGAATGAGGTTTTCAATGAAGAAGAGGCTGGTCTAATTTGTAGCATACCTATAAGTCCAACTGGATTGGAGGACAAGTAGATTTGGGCACCATCAAAGAAATGTGTATTTAGTGTAAAATCTGCATATCATTTTGAGTTGGGTAGGAAGAGATGGAGGGGTGGGGAGTCCTCATATGGGTCTGCAAGAGGGGAAGGATTAAGAGAGCTATGGAGTTGAATGTCTCAGGGGTTATCAAGATGTTTGTTTGGTCAAGGGTTATCAAGATGTTTGTTTGGAAAGTAATAAATAATTGATTACCAACAAAAGGAAATCTGTTTAAAAGAAGGGTAATAGACAATCTTATATGCTCCATTTGTGAAATAGAAGAAGAGACCACTTGCCATGCTTTATAGAGTTGTCCTGTTGTTGCGGATGTTTGGGCTGAGAGTGGTAGTCCAGTTCAAAAATGGGCATCTACTGAAGTAGAAATTGGATTAGTATGGAGGAAAATGGTAGAAAGGCTAAATGAAAAGGAGCTTGTTCTAGCAGTCACTGTGTTACGAAATATATACTTGAGGAGGAACAAATTTGTATTCGAGAAGGGCTTTTTTAGTCCAAATGTCATCTTTACTCAAGCTAGATATAGCATAGAGGAGTATCAAAGTGCTCAAGGTAGCAACAGAACAGCTAATATTAGATGAGGCGGAGAGATAGCTAAGTGAATTGGGATGCAACTTTTGATAAGGAAATATCGAAGATGGGAGCAAGAGTGATCATAAAAGATGTAGAGGGGGAAGTTCTTGTTTCTCTTTGCTTGTCAAAAACACATGTAAACTTTCATGTTGTTGCAGAAACAGTAGCTTTGCGGAGAGCATGGGGGTTATTAAGGCAGTTAATTGTTAAGAAGAGCATTGGGAGTGGAGTGGCCAACTAATAGAAGACTTTAGAGGTATGTTAGTACATGGAGCATTGTGGTCAGTTACACACGTATAGAGAAGTTAATAAGATAGCACATTTTTTAACTAAATTTGCATACAATGTAAATGAGAAGGTAGTGTAGATTGAAGATGGCCGTGAAGGCTATTTCAGTTTTATACTCCAAGACAAGTTATGTATTGGTAACACTTGATTAATAGAATCAGTGATGTTTGATTTAAAAAAAAAAAAAAATCCACATGAACTAACCACTTGGATAAAAGGTTACCAAACTCACCATCCAGCATCGTAATGCTTGTGATTCTCGCGATCAAACCCTTGGAATCACCCATTGGTCATTGGTAAACGCCTTATTTCATATTAAACCCATTTGCTCCCTTCTTTGCATGCCAATCCGCCACTTTGATTTGCTTCTCCGAACATATGTGAGATATAAGTATGTCAAGAGGAGAACATATTAACCAGGGCAACATGCACATTTGTCCTTGTTTCTAGACGGCCAATTCACCACTTGTTCCAAGTATAGTTTATGTTGAGGGAAAAATTAGTTGATTGGCATATTCTTGTAAAAACTTGTGTAAAATTGAGTTGTAACAAGTGTTGAAGCAGTGTAATATGAAAAAGATTGAAGTGTGCTCAACATGGCTCGACTGGCGCTCGACTGGCGCTCGAACGGGACCTTCCGGAGAGGTTCGCTCGACGTACGCTCGACTCAGCGCTCGAGCGGAACCCATACAGAGTGGTTCGCTCGATGTGCGCTCGACGTAGCGCTCGAGCGGAACCATGCAGAGAGGTTCGCTCAAGGTGCGCTCGACGTGGCGCTCAAGCAGAACCCATACAGAGTGGTTCGCTCAATGTGCGCTCGACATGGCGCTCGAGCAGAATCCATCCAGAGAGGTTCGCTCGATTTGCGCTCGACGTGGCGCAAGAGCAGAACTCATCCAGAGAGGTTCGCTCGATATGCGCTCGACGTCTCGCTCGAGCGGTTTCAGAAGACAACGTGTGCTTGACTTTCGCTCGACACCTCGCTCGAGCCAATGTTCAAGACAACCTAAAATTCATGATTTTGAATGTCGTGTCTTGCTGGGACTATAAATAGAACAGGTTATTTCTGTTCTTTGTGTGGAAAAACAGAGCAAAAACACAATCTCTTTTCAATAGCATTTGAGAGAAACTTTTCTCTTATTCAAAGTTGAATCTCTTGGAAGATTTACCTCCACCAAATCACACTCAAGATAAAAACACTGTAGAGTCCATTGAAGTGGACGTATTCATTGGCCGGAAGGTTTCCGGAGCTGCCGTGCTGCAGAGATCGAGAGGTTCTTGTGGGATATTATAGAAAGGGTTATTTATGGAGTTGCAAGCCAAGATTTAGCTACTACAAAGGTTTTGTGAGTGTTTCTAAATTGGTTGTAACGAACTTATATTTCTATAGTGGATTTGTGGTGGTGACCTACACCCGGAGTGGTTTTATATTTTGAAGAAGTTCTTCAAATGAGTTTCCACTCCGTGAACAAATCTCTGCTTTGATTACTTGTGTGATGCATATTTTTGATTAGTTGTATGGGTGTCAATATGTTTAGTAGACTAAGAAAATTTTGAACTACACCTATTCACCCCCCTCTAGGTGTTGTATTGGGTAGAACCACTGCTTTTTCAGTTGGTATCAGAGTGGGTTCACTCCGCTAGGATTTAGTTCCTGAGTGTGATCCTGCTGTAGTGGTTAAAATGGATAGGTCTCAATCTCTAACATCGCCACCATATTTTGATGGTATCAACTATGCTTATTGGAAAGTTCGAATGAGAGCTTTTCTAAAGTCTATAGATGAACGAGTGTGGGTTTCCTTAACAAGAGGATGGAAACAACCGGTTAATCGTTGATGGAGTTGAAATTCCTAGAGATGTGGAAGAATATTCTAAGGATGAAGTCAACGAGTGTAATTGGAATAGTAAAGGCCTGAATGCGATTTTCATGGTCGTGTCCTAGGAGGAGTTCAAACGAATCTCCATGTGTGAAATTTGTAAAGAGGCATGAGACATTCTTGAAATTACACATGAAGGTACCAAGGCTGTCAAAAATTCTAAGCTTCAAATGTTAACCACTAACTTTGAAGAACTTAGAATGAAAGACAATGAAACATTTGATTCTTTCTATACTAAATTAAATGATGTTGTCAATTCTCGCTTTAATTTAGGGGACAAACTCCCGGAAAACAGGATTGTAAGAAAAGTCCTCAGATCTCTTCCTGAAAGATTTTGCCCCAAAGTTACTGCTATTGAAGAAAGCAAAGATTTGGATACTATGAGGATTGAAGAGCTGGTGGGCTCTCTACAAACCTATGAACATACTCTTCCTGTAGATAACAAAAACAAGCCTATAGCCCTCAATACCATTAGAAAGAAGTCAGATGAGTCATCAGATGAGTTGGCTATGAGTGACAAAGAAATAACATTCTATGCTAAGAAATTCAGGAAAATGTTCGTGTCTAGAAATAATAAGAATCAAAGACAAGAGAAGAAAAAGTTTGAAAGATACAACGGAGATTCGAGTTCAGGGAACAAGGAGATGAGCTCTAAGAAATACACTAATGCTAACAAAGACAGGAGTCAATCAAAGATACAGTGTCATGAATGTCATGGATTTGGACACATTCGCTTAGAATGTGCAAATTACAAAAAGGCCAAAGAAAGAGCTAAGATTGCATCCTTGAGTGAGAGTGAGTCAGAGTCAAGTGACTCATCAAAAAACTCTTCTCCAAAAAGAAACCTCGACTACATGGCATTTACTTCTACTGTTGGTGACAAAAGTCAATGCAGTGAACAAGTGTCTGATGATAGGAGTATATCTGGAAATGAATCTGAGTGCGAAGATTAGTTGCAAGAAATATATGAGAAGCTGTACAAGGAGTGTGTTAGATTAAGAAAACTCAACAAAGCACACATTGAGAAAATAGTTTTCTGCAAATGTGAAAATGAAGGGCTTCAAGACAAATTAAATGAAGCCATCAGTTTATCAGATCAGTTACAAATGAATGCAATTCTGGAAGATAAGTTGAGAACTCAAGAAAGTGAGATGATTTTGTTAAATGATAGACTGAAAACTTTTTCTATTGGGAAACATAACCTTGACAAAATCCTAATTTTAGAAAAGTCCTCTAGTGACAAGAGTGGTCTAGGATATGTAAAAAGGGAATTCGATGTGGCTACAACCTCCTATAAAAATGTGGGAAGGACTGTGTTTGTTCGTGAATCAACTACCAATGGGAATGCTGACATATCGGAAAGGGGTAAGAAATCATTACAGGTGCAACAATTTGCTCCACCTCCAGAAAGACAAAGAGCTCGCAATACAAGCTCTATATGTCACTACTGTGGAAAGATAGGTCATGTTAGAACAGAGTGTTCTAAATTGAAAAGGTACACTATGCATGGTCCAACCTCTAAGAGTAAAAATATGAATTTGTCAAAAAGGGGTAAGAATCTCATAAATGCCCCTAAGTATGCCGCACCCTTCATGGGACAGAGAGATTACAAAGAAAATTATGTGTGCCATAATTGTGGTAAGGTTGGTCACATCCGACCAAATTGTTATTAGCTTAGGAGGCATCCCATGAGAGATGAGAAGAATCATTCAAGGAAAGAGCATCAAAATCTGTGAAGTCAAGTCATGACCTTAACTAGACAAAATAATAGACTCAATATCAAGTTATACCAACTGACTACTAGCCAAAAGGCTAGGAAGGCAAACTCTCCAAAAATCAGAAACATGTGGGACAAAAAGGGAGAAAGAAACACGTGTCATGTTGCACATATTGCTCTGAAGACCAGGGATACTTCTTTGTGGTACCATGATAGCGGATGTTCTCGTATAGAACCTTATTTAAAACTGTTGAAGAGTACAAATGCGGAACAGTTACATTTGGAGATGAGGGAAAGGCCAATATAATTGGAAGGTGTGAAATTGAAATACCTGGACTACCTGTCTTGAGGGAAGTCTTATTTATTGATGGATTAAGAGCAAATCTACTCAGTATAAGTCAGATGTGTGATAACGGTGCTGAAGTCCGTTTTTCAAAAGAAATATGTACTGTTTCAGATAATGATGGAAAGTGTGTAGTGCAAGGAATCAGAACATCTGATAATTGTTATGGCATCACTCCTAGTTCACAGTACAGTTGCAGTAGCGCTAAAAGTGAGACTACTGATCTTTAGCATCAAAGGCTTGGACATGTGAATCACAGAAATCTATCCAAGATTGCCAAGAAAGAAATGGTGGTAGGATTGCCTGAGCTGGGTAAAGTGGATACTCCTATTTGTGGGTCATGCCAATTGGGAAAACAAGTCAGAACAGCTCACAAGAATACAACGGCGATCCTAACCAAACGACCATTAGAGTTATTACACATTGATCTTATGGGACCCTTTAGAACTGAGAGTCTGGGGGGAAAGAAATACATACTAGTGATGGTAGATGATTTCACCAGATACTCTTGGGTAGAGTTTTTGAGAGAAAATGATGAAGCTCCTAACGTGATTAAAATATTGTGCAAGAAACTTCAAAATGAACAAAGGAAATCAATAGTCAGAATTAGGAGCGACCATGGAAAAGAGTTTGAAAATTCTAGTCTTGAGAGATTCTGTGATGAAGAAGGTATCAGTCAAGAATTTTCTGCTCCTATCACTCTACAACAAAATGGAGTAGTTGAAAGAAAGAATAGAGTCATTCAAGAAATGGCTCGTGTTATGATGCACAACAAAAGTGTACCTACTCATTTTTGGGGGAAAGCTGTGAACACAGCTTGTCACATTATGAACAAAGTCTATCCAAGACTGAGCACTTCTAAAACACCATATGAATTGTGGAAAGGGAAGAAGCCAAATGTGAAGTACTTCAGGGTGTTTGGAAGCAAATGTTATATTTGAGAGATAGGAAAAACTTGGCTAAGTTTGACCCTAAAAGTGATGAAGGAATTTTTCTCGAGTATTCCAGAAACAGTCGTGCTTATAGGAGTTACAATCTATACACCCAAACTGTCATGGAATTAATAAATGTGGTGGTGAATGATGCTCCTAGAGAGGAACTGAACAGTGAAGAACAAGTTCACATACCTAGTGAAACTGAAAAAATGAGTGTTGATGAGCACAATGAAAACTTAGAGACCTTTTCTAGTGAAAAGGTAATTGTCCACAAGGAGCCATCGTCAAGAGTGACGTTAAATCACCCTCAGGATAACATAATAGGGAAGATAAATGAAGGAATGAGACTGAGGAAGAAAGTGATAAATCAACTGGCTCACTCAAGCTACATCTCACAGATTGAACCAAAAAGAGTTGAAGAAGCCTTAAATGATGAGAGTTGGTTAAATGCTGTGCATGAAGAAATAAATCAGTTTGTGAGGAATGATGTATGGCACTTGGTTCCAAGACCTGAAAATTACAATGTGGTTGGTACCAAGTGGATTTTCAAGAATAAGTCAGATGAGCATGGTACGATTGTGTGAAAATTACAATGTGGTTGGTACCAAGTGGATTTTCAAGAATAAGTCAGATGAGCATGGTACGATTGTGTGAAATAAAGCAAGATTAGTTGCTCAAGGGTATGCCCAGATGGAAGGAATAGATTTTGATGAGACATTTGCACCAGTTGCCAGACTTGAATCAATCCGGATATTGTTGAGCATTGCTTGTCATATGTGTTTTAAACTGTATCAAATGGATGTTAAGAGTGCCTTCTTGAATGGGATTCTTCAAGAAGAAGTGTAGGTTGAGCAACCAAATGGGTTCAAGGATCCCCAACATCCGAATCATGTCTATAGGTTGAAGAAAGCCCTATATGGCCTAAAACAAGCTCCCAGAGCTTGGTATGAAAGGCTAACTTCATATATGTTAGATCATAAGTTTTTGAAAGGAAGTGTTGATAGGACACTCTTCATAAGAAAAGCTGGGGAAGATATAACAGTGGCTCAAATCTACGTGGATGACATTGTGTTTGGATCATCTATCGATGCTCTTGCTCTTGAGTTTGTAGAAGAAATGAAAAATGAATTTAAAATGAGTATGGTAGGTGAACTAACATTCTTTTTAGGACTCCAAGTGAAACAGTTGGACGATGGGCTGTTTATATCCCAATCAAAATATGCGAGGGATTTGATCAAAAAATTTGGGTTAGATGGCAATAGCCATGCTAGAACCCCTATGAGCACAACTGTCAAGCTTAGCACTGATGTGTCTGGGAAAAATGTTGAACAATCCTTGTACAGGAGCATGATTGGGAGTTTATTGTATCTCACTGCGAGTAGACCTGACATTGCGTTTAGTGTTGGGGTTTGTGCTAGATTTCAAGTCAATCCCAAAAAATCACATCTTATAGCTGTCAAACGTATACTTCAGTATGTGAATGAGATAGTTAATTATGGAATTTGGTACTCTAGAGACTCTAATACTGTGCTTGCGGGCTATTCTGATGCTGATTGGGCCGGTAATGTGGATGATAGAAAAAGTACTTCTAGTGGGTGCTTTTATGTAGGCACTAATCTTGTAGCTTGGATGAGCAAAAAGCAAAATTCCATCTCCTTATCCACAGCTGAGGCTGAGTACATTGCCGCTGGGAGTTGTTGCACACAATTGTTGTGGATGAAACAAATGTTATGTGACTATGGCATTACTCAAGGTGTAATGAGCATTTATTGTGATAATACTAGTGCCATAAACATTTCAAAAAATCCTGTCCAACATTCTAGGACCAAGCACATTGATATTAGGCATCATATCATTCGAGAACTTGTGGAAACACATATCATAGCCCTTGAGTATATTCCCACCGAACATCAACTAACCGATCTCCTTACCAAACCTTTGGATGGGCTTCGATTTGAATATCTTAGAAAGGCTATTGGTATTTGTGCATTGACCTAAGGGCTGGAACATACATTACATGCATTACATGCATTCTCGTTTTATTTGTTTTGTGTATTTTCCCTCTCCTCTTGCTCCTCCCTTCTATTAAAATTTTTTTTTGCTTGCTGTTGTATATAGAAAGAGTGCACCTGTGTGTGATAAAGATGGTTAGTGATGTCAATTCTGAAATTTTTATAGACATATGTCGTTTGAAAATTGTATTATGTACATTTACAAGTTACAAAAGTTTAAAACATGCGTACTATGAGTATTTTGTGACCTGCATCACACACTACACTTCTAGCTCAATCAATTGTTGCTTTGCCACCTGTGAGTTCTTGGGGAGGCAATCAAAGGTGTAAGGGAGCTCTACGTGTATATAGAATTGACCACGGGCTAAATGACCTCTTGATTTTCTATCAAAATTCCTCTTGTGCAAAAAGTCTTTGCATTTAAAAAAAAAATGGAAGAAGAAGAAGAAGAAGAAGAAAAATGGGTCATATTACTCGATAGGCAATACTGATACAGGAATTAAAACAGAATTATTTAGGTCCTAGCAGCATTAGGTTTTACTTTCGGTATCGTGGAAAGGCTTTCCAAGCACTTATGGTTTCATGTTTCAACCTAACCCCACTCACATATTTTGGTTGAAACTTCTTGATTGAGTAGGAATTCTATAAACACGCATGTACATCTTACCTGTAATACTTTATTTCTACTGCCTGCGTGAATTGTGATAATATGATGCTCTTTTACATGTGATGTGATTTTCAGGCTTCAAAATTGACTTCATTAATGCTTGAATTACTGAATGAGAAATTGTGCTTATATTTGTGAATTCTAGATTTTCGCTCGAGCTAAACTTAAATTCCGCTCGAGCAAAAAACGTTTTAAAACTGCTCTGCGACAGTTTCTCTTTCCCGCATTTCTTTTTCTTCCTGTGCCGTTTTCTCTTCCCTCTCCATGCGATTCTTCTCCTCTTGTTCTAGGTGGATTTTTCACTCAACTCCTCCTAACAAACCTTCTTTAATCACGGTAAGTTTCCTCCCTTTGAGTTTATTTTCCTAATTTCGGCATTAGGGTTTGGTTATTTTCTCCATTGGTTTGTTGCATTTGGGGATTTTATTTTTAGATTTCGAAATGGAGATTTTATTTAGGGTGGTTGCTGATTTGTGATTTGGGAGTAGAGAGTGATTCTCTCACTCTTGTATTGAGGAGGTTCATGGAACTCTCAATGGGTTTTTCATTTGGTTTTACTTGGATGCACTTCAAGTGTTCGGTGAAATGCCTCAATGATGTTTGGTTTCTAATTTTCATCATGCATCAGCATAACATTGATCCCATGCTCATTTCATGTCTATCCTAGTGGTGGGAGGGTGTTTGCCATGAAATTGATTTGTGTTTAAAGATAGTTTGTGTTTAAAAGGGCCATGGGACTTCCATTGGGTTTTAAAAACCCAATCTTGGAATTGTTTTTGTTGGGTAGTGATATTGGGCATGTGCATTGTGCATTTTAAAATGGTTTTTGACAACATTCATGCCTTGGTTTTGAAATGGGTTTTTATAACCTAATTTTGACAAAGTATACATTGGTTTGAATCATGCATTGGGCATTTTAGACATGCATTGGACATTTCACATTTCTTTTAGCCTTGTCTAACGGTCACTGATTATGTCAACAGCCAAAAGCATATCTCGACTTGTTCCTCCACGCCAAAATCCTCCTGCCCCTGCTCAAGCACTTTTCCACGATGCTCGTGCAAGAGAACTTTATACTCAGAACTTTTCTATCCGTTCTCCTATTGTCGAGCGGGAAGTCACCCTCGATAAGCTTTCTGAGACTATTATCCCACATATTTTTTAGTCTCGCCAGTGGCTGGCCTTGACCACTGGTCATCCCTCTCCTTCTATGAAGTTGGTTAAGGAGTTTTACTCCAACATTCATGCCATCTCTGATGATGGCTCTTTTGATGTTAGTCTCCGGAACATTGTCTTCCAAGTGACTCCAGGCATGTTAGCGGACTTGCTAAATGCCCCGCGTGTGGCAAATCCTGTGTATCCCTATACACAGACTTCTCCTCCTAGTCCGTCAGTCATTGTTGAATGTCTAATTAGTCCATTTTCTAGTTGGGATGGTAAGTCACCCATTCTAACTGCACGTTTTTCACCTGATTTTCTCATTCTCAGTAGGATAGTCCTTACAAATCTCTATCCTACTGGTCATCAGAGTGATGTGGGTCCTGACCTCGCCACTCTTTTGTATGCACTGATCAACGATGTCTCCATAGACCTGGAGAGTCATCTGTGCCGAGTTATGCTTGAGGCTTTTAATTCCCCTAAAATACGGACTGGTTTGCCTTTCGCTTGCCTCATCACTAGGTTAACCCTATCTCAGTCAGTTGCGCTTCTTCCACATGAGCCTAAAGTCCCTCTTAAAGCTCCTCTTGGTCGTAGGACCATGCAACTGAGTCGTGCTCACATTGCCCCTCAACCTCTAGATGTTGAGCATCCTCCACCACCCTCTTCTCAGCCATCGAGCTCTCGACCTTCGAGCTCACAACCACATAGCTCGGTACTATCCACATCGGCACCTGGTTTGACCGAGCCCAGCCTTCAGCAAGTCGTTGAGTACCTTGCTCGTCTTGAAGCCCGGTTTGATGCACAGTTTGATAACCTTGATGCTAAAGTTAACAGCCTGCAGCAGCTTGTGACTCAACGCTTCAACAATATAGAGGAGTGCCTTGATGATGATGGTGGCAGTCAGAATGATGGTAATACATGAGACCCTTGGCTTGTCGTGACAAAAAGGGGGAGTAGTACATATTCAGGAGGAGTGGTATAGATGTAGGGGGAGTAGCAAGAAAGCTGTAGAGGCAGTTTTTGTTTTGTTAGTAATGGTATCACATTGTTTTTGTGGGAGAGCAGCTTTTGTTGTTAATTGCATGCTACTATTGTTTGTCTATTGAACTCAATGTCTGATTAATTTCTTAATGAAAAGTTTTTTATGAAAATTGTGCAACTGACATTGTTTATGCTTATGAGATTATTTCTTGCATATTTTTTGTGGTTCGTTTAACCGTTTGCTATGTGTTTGCAGAAATTTCTCAACATATTCAATATTTTGTCTAAATCATGGGAATCATGTTTGGGGTGTGTCAGGATTAGATCCTATGTATAGGTTAGAGGTTTTGTCACAGAAATGCCAAAGGGAGAGATTGTTGAGAGAAAAATTAGTTGATTGGCATATTCTTGTGAAAACCTGTGTAAAATTAAGTTGTAACAAGTGTTGAAGCAGTGTAATATGAAAAAGATTGAAGTGTGCTCAACATGGCTCAACTGGCGCTCGACTAGCGCTCGAGCGGGACCTTCCGGAGAGGTTCGTTCGACGTGTGCTCGACTCAGCGCTGGAGCGGAACCCATACAGAGTGGTTCGCTCGATGTGCGCTCGCTGTAGCGCTCGAGCGGAACCATACAGAGAGGTTCGCTCAAGGTGTGCTCGACGTGGCGCTCGAGCAGAACTCATACAGAGTGGTTTGCTCAAGGTGCGCTCGACATGGCGCTCGAGCAGAACTCATACAAAGTGGTTTGCTCAAGGTGCGCTCGACATGGCGCTCGAGCAGAACCCATCCAGAGAGGTTCGCTCAATTTGCGCTCGACGTGGCGCTCGAGCAAAACTCATCCAGAGAGGTTCGCTCGAGGTGCGCTCGACATGGCGCTCGAGCAAAACCCATACAGAGTGGTTCGCTCAAGGTGCGCTCGACATGGCGCTCGAGCAGAACCCATCTAGAGAGGTTCGCTCGATGTGCGCTCGACGTCTCACTCGAGTGGTTTCAGAAGACAACGTGCGCTCGACCTTCGCTCGACACCTCGCTCGATCCAATATTCAAGACAACCTAAAATTCATGATTTTGAGCGCCGTGTCTTGCTGGGACTATAAATAGAACAGGTTATTTATGTTCTTTGTGTGGAAAAACATAGCAAAAACACAATCTCTTTTTAAGAGCATTTGAGAGAAACTTTTCTCTCATTCAAAGTTGAATCTCTTGGAAGATTTACCTCCACCAAATCACACTCAAGATAAAAACACTATAGAGTCCATTGAAGTGGACGTATTCATTGGCTGGAAGGTTTCCGGAGCTGCCGTGCTGCAGAGATCGAGAGGTTCTTGTGGAATACTATAGAAAGGGTTATTTATAGAGTTGCAAACCAAGCTTTAGCTACTACAAAGGTTTTGTGAATGTTTCTAAATTGGTTGTAACGAACTTATATTTCTATAGTGGATTTGTGGTGATGACCTACACTCGAAGTGGTTTTATATTTTGAAGAAGTTCTTCAAATGAGTTTACACTCCGTGAACAAATCTCTACTTTGATTACTTGTGTGATGCATATTTTTGATTAGTTGTATGGGTGTCAATATGTTTAGTAGACTGAAAATTTTGAACTACACCTATTCACCCCCCCCCCCTAGGTGTTGTATTGGAGTAAAACCACTGCTTTTTCAGTTTAGTTTCACACACAACAACTCTAACCCATCCAGAGAAATCTAGCTCGCACTTCAGCTAAAGTGTTTTGTCTCCTCACCATCATGATTAGTTGAACCTTTGGCGTTTTGACCGGGATGGCAGGAAAACCAAGCTGACATTTGCACATCCTAATACCTTCCCTAGTGACTCAAGTAGCATGTGTTTTATCTTTTAAGTGGTCAGCCAGATTGTCCTCCCTGTGGTTCATCCAAACTTGGCACTCGACTATCTATTCTTTTCTATGTTTTGATTGGTTAACGAGTAAGATATCGTTAGTAAAAACCCAGAGAATAGCAATAGGAAATGCCAATAAATGCGTCAAAATTTTGAAAATGGGTATAAATTTGATCTTCACAAGAATTGATTCATCCTGTGAACCTTCTTCCCTTCAATATGTGTATGGTACTAACGCATTAATTGATCTTCAAAAGCATGCAATCACTCAACCACAATGTGGATATATAATTCCTCTGTCCACGGTGCGGTGCCTCTTAGTTCAAGTCCACTGTTCTCGATAAAAATCGCTCAACACTATGGGGCATCAGCAGTAGGCGTGCCAAGGATTCCTTCACTACCAGTGGCGGCACATAAGGCCTTCCAGATGGGGACTAGCATTTTCACAGGCGGACATACTTCCTGGATAATGGATCAAGATTCAGGAGGAATATTTGGAATAGGTGATTAATCACACCTTTATTCCTCAAACAAATGAACTCCAGGATATTGAAACAAAAAAGACTCGTTTACCTTAAAAACTAACATCAGTTCTGCTTCTCCTCGTATAATGAAAGACAGGCTCCAGTAACAAGTAACAGGGGTCACACATTCTGATAGCACCGGTTTTAATATCTTGTCAATGGGTACAAAGCGATGGATGATTTTACTGCTATATGGAAAATAACAGTGTCAAAGACAAGATTATTTTAGGTAAACCAGGGGCTGTATGTCATAATATAAACTGCCTGGTTATTGCTAGATTGACTTCAAGGGCCAAACAAGGTTTGCCATGTTTCTGATGAGCTAGAACACTAAAAATACATTTTCAGGCCCTGAAGAATGCACTACAGTCAAAGAATTGGGTTACAAATAAAGAACATAAGGCACAATGGTGAAAGATTGAAATAAAGAGAAAAAAACAAGATATTCTCCATCTTAAATCCAATTGCATTGCGAATCTTACACATGATAAGAAGCATAAAATGCACTCTTTTCAACCTTTTAGTATAGCAGGTACGAACTCTAATCAAACTAGTTTTGCACTCCATGTATGAACTGTCTAAAATGATATGAACGTTGTGCATCCAATCATTGGCTTAGAGATTTTCTAATAATGAAATTGTAATAACAATGGATATCAAGGTACTAGATTTTTTTTTTATTTTTTGATAAGTAATATCAAGGTACTAGATTGTGAAAAAAATTTATGGTTAAACTGGTAGACATCCAAAAACAAAGAGTCATTTTATACATTCCCTCCCAAAGACACAAATATCTTTCTCTGAATGGATCAAAAATAAAAATTACCTTCCATGGTGAGTTTCAAGTTGAACTCCAAAAGCTGGCATAACTATAACAGACTCTTGAGTCATCAAACATTAAACCAATTAGGTAGTTAATAAGAGTGATTCTAGAAACGAATTGCTCATCCAAAAAAAATGATTCTATAATAGATAAGACAAACTTCAGAGCACCAAAAAAAGCCATTTCTCCGGTTCTCACCTTTCTCTACAGGCTTCTGAAGTAAGAGTTTGACAAGGAATGAAATCAAAAGAAAGTTCCAGAAAGTAATTGTGATATTATCCTGTTATATTTAAGGCCATCACGTTAGATCCTGACAAGCTTAATAAAGAAAAATAAAGTTTAATTGATTTTCAATGACAAGTTTAGAATTGAACAGATGCTGTACAGACTCATCAATAAAATATTTACTAGATATGTTAAACACCAGAAATTAAAATCACTACAATTTCCCAGACATTCTTGCAAAAGCTGAGATAGAAATGTATAGATACAGTTTAAGAAAAAACTTGTGACAAGTACAATATGAAGAAGATTAATGACAAATACCTCATGCTCCTGAATCTCAGATGCATTCGATAAAAAAATATAAAATAATGGGTACTAGGAAAATAAGCCACTAAGGAAATAACCTAGTGAGGCTAAAAAACTGGAACAGAGAAACTATATTTAGCCAAAAGGAAAAGCTTTACTCTAAGGTTTTGGGCCGAACAACCAACCACTCTTGCCATTACTACCTGACATAGGATATATCCCACAAGCCAGTCTCACCACACATAAGCATGACAGTATTATATATACATGTATACACAGAAAGTTGAAACCCTGATGGTGGAGCAACGTAATTACAATGAAATGAAGAGTTTAGAGACAAGGAGATAAAAAAGAAGAGCATACCTTGAAGAGGAAAAGGTGGAATGCACTTGCTAAAAGAAGAATGGGCGAAAAGTATACAAGGAAACCCTTTGCGCGGCTCTTCCGAACAATGATGTGGTGAACGTCAGCCGTTTCAGAACCCCATTTACGGTCATGTATATAACTATATCTCTTATCAAATATACCACACTCCGCCATTATCTCGTACACTAAAAGGATCTTAATAAATCATAGGTTCTTACTGTACCTGTAAAAACAATGTATATTTATATTAATTTATAACTCAAAACACGAAAATTGCTCGAAGGAAATTCAGTTGTTGGATAGACCAAAAGAAAAGTTAATTATATGTTAAATTTAGATTACAAGATTCTTTTTTTTTTTTTTAAGGAAGCGAATAGAAACTGATAAGAGGGCTCAAAAGATGAGAAGAATAGAAGGAGCAAGACGATAGAAATTACTTGCATAATTTGCCTGCTCTGCTTGTTGTCTTTGGTGTTTGCATCAGAGAAAACGACTCATTACCGGCATCAGCATGGAAAATTATAGATTAATCAATCTCAGAATCTTACAGTCGAAACGCACCGTCTTTGTCGTTGGATGCGCCATTGGAAGGCAGATTCGGTTCAGAGTCTACTATGGCTTTGTTGTTTTGAATTTTTCTTTGTCTTGAAAGCTTAGTATCCTCCTCCTCGTACCTCTAGCAAAAGCAGCAATCGGAATGGCTTTCGACGGGAAGACAAGCTGAAGTTGAAGAAGATGAGTGAGGAAGAGCGAAACAAGAGCCGATTGATCGGGGTGCGTTATAGGGGAAATGGTGGGTTGGGTTGAAGCCTTGAAGGTTAAAGTTTTGTGATGGAGCCCAGGCCGGGTTACATGGGCAATGATCCGGGCTTGGAGATTTCCTCGTAAAAGAGGGAAAGGCATGAACGTGGAGGCAATTGATTTTAAGGCTCGTTTTGATTTAGAAAGTGTTTGATCTTATTTCATCTCATCTTATTTTATTATTATAAATTTTTTAAATTTTTATATAAAATATAATAAATAATATAATTTTTTTAAATTCTAAAATAATAATAATATTAAAAAATTATATTCTAACAATATTTTTTTTAACTTTCATTTTTAATCTAAAACCATCTCATCTCATTTCTGAATCCAAATCAATTCTAAATAGTTTTCAAAATGCCTAAATGAGTTTAGAGCATTAGCATTGGCTTAGTCAATCCTTTAAATGCCTAATATAAGATCAAATAGGCCTCCATTGGCTTAGCTTCCAAAGGTCAAAGAAAAAAAAGAGTAAAACTACACAATCTCCGATTGTTCACACAACCTCCACACACCAACCCACGTGGCTTTTTTTTTAAACTTTAAACTGGTGCTCTGTATTTTATTTGAAATCAATTTCCCAGAACCCCCCTCCCCGGTTACGTCCCCCCCCCCCCCCCCACCACGACGCAGCTCATCATCGCAGCAGGTCCATCATTATTCTGTTTTTCCACAAGGGTAATAAATGAAAAAAAGTATTTTTATTTTTCTCTTTTCATTTTGTCTCTCCACTTCTCATTTTGTCTCTCCATTTCTAGCATATTGTGTGTTTAATGGATCTGTGAGTTTGTGTTTTTTTTTTTTATCTGTGTTTTTGTGTGGTAGTGTGTTTTGTGGGGTTTTTGGTTGTTGTAGATTTTTCTCAATTTTTGTGGGATTTTTGGTTGATATGTGATTTGTATTCATTATATATTTGTGGGGTGTTGTGTTGTGTTTTATGGGGTTTTGTGGGGCTTTTTGTTTTGTTTTGTGGGATTTTTTATTTTGTTTTGTGGAGTTTTGTGTTCTGTTTTGTGGGGTTTTGATTGGGATGATTTAGATGTGTTCTGAAAAAGTTATAATGCTACCAAGATGGGGGAATTTGTTATTGAGTCCCACATTGTTATTGATCATGATAGTTTCGTCATCTCTTGTATATTTTTGTAACTCAAGTCTGTATATGAGTGAAATGTTACTATAGAGCTATATGTCAGAGCATTAATTAATGCAAGATAAATTATTAAGTCACATCTCGAATCCTTTACTAGATATTATTAATTGTATTTGTTTAATGTAATTTGAAATCAAGAAAAATAGTTCAAAAAAACTATGAAAAGTTCCCCAATTAGATACTATCTGATTCTTCTTAATTCTAATTAACTTCTAACTAATAAAATGTCAGTCCAATTATTAGTACTAGTTATTGATCAAATTTTACTTTCTTAACTAAATCAGAATATATAAAAAAAAAAATCAACTAATCTTGTGAATTAGCAAGATATTGACAATTATGAATTAACTCCTAAAAATTAAAGAGAAATAACATTTGTACTCTTAGGGTCATGTGTAAATTCCCACGTTTACATAGCATAACTTTATATAGAAAGTGATTTTCATTGATGCATTTGGTAAAAGTGTTCCTGAAACTATATGAGTGCTTTCCAAATATTTCACATATATGTTTGACTATTCGAGATCATGAAGGGGGTGGCTATTCTATTATTTATATCTTTATTTTTACGTGTGCAGTTGAAGGGGGTGGGTGTTAGTCACCTATAATTAAATTTGAGTTAAATAGCGTGATGAGCGAAGGGGAAGATAAAAAGTCACCCATGCTTTCAACATCGATTTCATCAAATCAGGTATGATACACATTGTTAGTTGAAAATGTTGTTAATGTTTTATATTGCAGCATTAAGTTAATGCATTTTTTACACTTTGTTATAGGGATACTATGATCCGTTAAATTCATACTACCCGCCATATATGTTGTCATCAAATACATATCCAAATCCATATCCATACACTTGGGGTAGCTAGGTAGACATATGTTTTTTTTATTAATTTTTTTTAATTGTGTGCAATTCAGTCTTTATAATGGAGTTTTTCTAACACAGTTGGTAATTGCAGCATCCGACAATTCCACCATTTCGACCAACTATGCCTTACCCTCCGTCGAGTAATCTGGAATATTTGAGACCACTTGAAGATATGATGAAGGTAGTATGTTTGTATGTTTGGGAAATATTTTCTTGTACGTGCGTACATTCGATTCGTTCTAACCCAATAGGTATTTGTAGTATTCGGCAATGCCACTATGCAGACCAACTATGACCTACCCACACTGCCTAAGTCATTCATCAACTATGCCATTTAGTGCTGAAAGTGAAAAGCATGTTGGAGGTACGTCAAAGCCAAATGATCAATATTTGTCATATTATTTTAATTGTATATAACAAAAATGCTAACCTAAACGTAAATATTATTTTCAAAAACTTCATTCAATATCAATATAAAGCCGAATGCGGAGGGGACAAATGAAGTATCAGATGATGATGAAAGAATTGAGCTTCCAAAATCTGGTATGGTGTTTTACAACTGATAAATAGATTTTAGCCTATTACAAACAATATGTCAAGTAAAAGGGTTTCGGTACTATCACAAAAAGGACAAAAAGAGAGGTAAATGGGAATGCGAAGTATATTACGATTGAATGTACACGTGGTGGCAGGTACTATCCTAGCCAAATCAATTTATCAAAGCCACGACCAACAATTAAAACGGTTTGTAAGGCAAAGATATGCTCATTTGGTAAATAGGGTATGGGTCTTCACCACTGTTGATCTTGTACACAATCTTAGTATTGTGAGTTTCTAGATTTTTTAGATCTCACAAATATTTAGATGAATACAGTTAGATGATGCCGACTTAAATGACAGAGTGGGTATTTAAATGAATAAGAATTTCAAAGCACTTGTGACTGACGCGGGGGGGGGGGGGGGTTGAGAATTTAGAATTCCAAGAAAAAGATTGCCAGAATTTTATTAAGAAAACTAGACATTTGAGACTAGGTAAATGAGGTGGTGAAGTATTGAATGACTACTTTAAAAGAATGAGGGCAATGAATGATGGTTTTGTGTCTGTCGGGGATGTGGATGACGAGTGCGGAGTTAGGAATGTGTTCTGGGCTGACGCACGAAGTCGAGCAGCATATGAGTATTTTGGCAATGTTATCACGTTCGATACGACGTACCTAACAAATAGGTACGGGATGCCGTTTGCTCCATTCGTTGGTGTCAACCATCATGGACAGTCCATACTGTTAGGGGCAAGTTTGATTTCAAGCAAAAATACAATTACTTTTATTTGGTTGTTTGAAGCATGGTTAGGGTACATGAATGGATGGACACCCAAAGCAATCATAACAGACCAAAACCTGGTAATGAAGAGTGCTATTGTCATTGTATTCCCGAATCGCCGCCATAGATATTGTATCTGGCATATCATGCAAAAACTGCATGAGAAATTAGGATCCCACGCAGCATACGACTCAGGGTTGAAGACTGCAATTCAAAATGCACTCTATGATACACAGAGTTGAGAAGAATTTGAGAAGAAGTGGGGGCAATTACTTCAGAAGTATGATATTACTGATAATGCATGGTTGTAAGGGTTGTACAACGAGAGGTCATTTTGGGTGCTAGTTTACTTGAAAGATGTATTTTAGGCTGGTATGAGCACTACACAGCTATCTAAGAGCATGAACGCATTCTTTGATGGGTTTGTGCATTCCAGCACGACATTGGAGGAATTTGTAGATCAATTTGATAATGCTCTAAGGAATAAGGTAGAGGTGGAGACGACGGCTAATTTCCATTCTTGCAACCAAACGATACCATGTGCATCCACATTCAAGATTGAGAAGCATTTTCAATCATTGTACACAAATGCGAAGTTTAAAGAGATCCAATGAGAGGTTTGGGGAATGATTCTATGTAACCCTGCACTTGTCAACACACAAGGTTGCATTTCCACCTTGATGTTTTCGAAGAAATTTTCATCTCTGATGAACATGAAAAAATTGTCAAGTACAATGTTCACTATAACGAAGATGAGTGCAAAGTTAAATGCACGTGTGCCCTGTTTAGGATGAGAGGGATTATCTGTAAGCATGAATTTAAAGTCTATAAGATGAAGTACATTCATGTGTTGCTAGAGAAATATGTATTGGATCAATGAAGAAAAGACTTAAAGAGGAGATACACACTGGTAAATAGTAGCTATGATGACTTACGGGTCAATGCGAATGCATGACGGTATGAAATTTTGGTTAAAAGATGTTTGAGATTAGCGACGTGTGTATCCCCAAGTGAAGACCATGTGAATGTATTCTTGCACCATTTGGATGACTTTGAGCACAAGTTTGCAGGATTACAGCTTAAGACTGGTTCAACTAAGGTGAAAGAGAGCTTAGTCGGCGACAAGGGTAAGAAAATATTAAGTTTTCACGTAGTTCAGGGAAAAATGAGACCGCTAATAAGAAGAAAGGTTCCGATGGTGGAAAAGTTTATACATGGCCTATGGTTAAATATGTAATTGTGTATTTTGTACATGGGTTTAGTTTTTACCTATTGTTAAATGTGTAAATGTAAATATGTAAATATGTAATATGTAAATGAAATAGTGTTGATCTTAATCATTTATGCAAGTTGATCAATCTTACAGGTTATGGTTGTGAAGAGCCCTAAAGGGTTTTATTTTTTTTATTTTTAGTTAAGCAATTGATGCTTGTTATGTTGCTAGTGATGATGGTTATGTTGCTAATGCTTTACAATTTATTGGATTGTTATGTTGCTAGTGATTTTCATATTTTAGTTGAAAATCTTGAATAGTCATTTATTTTTGGCAGGAGACCTATTCTAAACAACAGAAAATTGAAAAATATAATAGTAGTCTCTAGTTTGAAGCTAGCAAACAGTTTTCTAGCACATATCCAGAAACAGAATCCACTTGGTTTAAGATAAGTTAAACAACCAAAAATATGAAATGAGCGGAAAAGCATAATAGCTAGACCATTCTATTCATTCCAGTTTTTTTTTTATTACATCCACATTCCAACAAAAGAGCACAACAAAAGAACTATACAAAACCGAAGTGAAAATAAAGAGAATAGAAGGGACGAATATGATCACAAGTATCAAAAACTATTACAACAATATACGATCCAACCAAAAATAGATTAGATTACATTTAAAATTATCTTTATACATTTTATAGCCCGATCCAACCAAAACCTATTACAAGAAATACGATCTAATACAGACATAACAATATATGTGCACCCCTATTCTCTACAATCCACCTTTGAAGTTCGTCTTCTTGCTTGTAAAGCTCATTCCCTCTCTCTATTAGTTTATCTTCTTCTTCTTTTTTAACTTCATACTCACATAATAATAAATCATCCTCCCTTTTCCAAACTGCATTATCTCTTGTCAGAATTTTTCCCTCTACCAATTACAGTATATCTGCCCATATGAAGAATTTACATCTTGTTTCTCCCTACGTAGAATTCAAGAATTTTAAGTTTCAAATATAACAAATTTGTACATGCATTCCAAAGCAAGGAAAAAAAAATATGAGAAATTAATTACCGTGTTATAGTTCGAACAGGATAAAAATTTCCTTCCATGATTTTTGTTGGCGTGGGAGATCTTTAATGGTGCTTTCAAACCACACCAACAAGTTGGTGTGTCCATTTCAAACGCATCAACAACACATGACGAAGATTGACTTAATGTCATAGGTGATCTACATGATAATTGACAGACCGAATGCTGACTAGATTTTTCCATAATGAATATATCACTTAAACTCATCAACAACACAACCTCATCATTTGAGAGTGTAGGATTTTAAATTAGTCTCATCATATATATTGTGGGACAATATTTAGAGAATTGAGATGTTTTGGCCCTATAAATAATTGTGTAATTGTTGCAAAAAAATAAATAGATTGTGCATTTTTCTGTAAATTAGTGACGATAACAAATGGAAATTGGTACACTAAAGCTTGTCTAAAACAAACTGAGGACTTAGTACCCTGCAACTAAAATTGGTACACTAAAGCTTGTCTAGAACAAATGAGCTTCATACTTGCCTAATGAGTAATGACATGGTAGCCTGCAAAGTATATGTAGTGCTGGGACCTTTGCATCAATTCCTTGTGTCAGATCCCTAAATTTCTTGGGTTTTAATTGTGTTATTTTATTTGTTTATTTATGTTATTTGTTATTTTATTTTTGTGATATTTTATTTATGTTATTTTAATTGTGTGTATTTTCGGTTTGGGCCTTTGTTTTTGTTGTGTTTGGTGGGCTGTGTGTGTTTTTATTTGTGTTGTGTGATTTTAATTGTGGGCCGTGTGTGTGTGTGTATTATGCTTAAAACCCAACCCAGCCCGTGTAGCTTCAAGCCCAACTCGTGCACCATGCGAAACGCAGCCTAGCCCATGCGGTTTAAGACCCAGCCCTCCCCTTACAATCAAAAGGCGCTGTTTTGGTCAGGAGCTAGGGCTCCATCTCTTTCTCCCTTGCGCCGCTCAGCTTCTTCTTCTTTCTTCTTCTTCCTTCTTCTAGTTTCTTCTATTTTCTTCTTCTCCGTTCTTGTTCCAGCAGCTGCCGTGAGCCACCTCCACCTTTCTTTGGCAGTTCCGTGTTGCTCGGTTGCGGCTCCAAGTACTTGATGTCCAGCTGCCGCTCCACGCGGCCCCCCCTTCCACCTCAAGCTTCCATTGTTGCCTCCGTGCCTTTCGGCATGAACACTGAAGGCTGCTATCAACCTGCAGCTTCACCACGCGACCCTCTTTGCCACGCATCTCCTCCACGACTTGAGCTGCCGTATTGTTCTTCTTCCACCCGTGCGACACATAGCCCCTCCAACCGCCACACTTGGCCTATAAATAGGCCACGGCTTTTGTAATTTAATTCTTCCGAGATCCTCATCCTCTCTCTCATTCAAGCCATTTTCATCTCTTGATATTTTGAGTGTTGATCTGTAAATTTTTGTGTTGAATCCGTGAGCTTGAGGTTTTGTCATGCTCTATTTTGATCTAAAATTTGTGAAAATTTCAATCGGTTTTGGTGAATTGTTGTTACTTGCTGTGAGTTGTTTTTCCATCCATTTGTTCTAGATCGAATTCCTTTGAGAGACAACTCACTAGAAAAGCCACTGCTTTATTGGAAATCAATGTTGCTGCCATTGTGCAGCCACCTTGAGCACCACCCCTCTCGAGTGATCTTTCAGAATTTCCTAACTTCGTGTGTATATAATTTTCCATCGCGAATCAAGTGATTTAAATTGACGTTATTATAATTGGGTTGTATTGTTGATCTGTTGGTTTTGTTGGGAATTGGGCCTTGGGTCGTTGAAGTATTGGGTTGTAATTGTTAATTGGAGTTGTTGGAATTGGGCCTTGGGCCGGATTGGAGGTTGGGATTACGCGTGTATTTGTGAAACTGTATAATTGTAAATGGAGGATTATTTTATTGTAAATGAGATATTTAATATTTATTCCAATAAACTGTTGTAATGCATATTTATCGTTTATAATAAATTGTGCTGTGATGTCACGTTGTCTGTTGAAATTAAGACTAAATATATGGGTGTGTATCACGACCCCAAGCCGAGATGGGGCATTATCTCGGTGGAGCTCCTCTGGTCACTCGGGAGCGTAACAGACTGACATGACGTCCCCTGAGTTGTCGCAGGGCGACGACAGGAACGGACGAGATGGTAACGCTCTCGTACCGATTTCGTGACCTTTTGGCTGGCGAGATTAGAGGATGCTTGGCCATGTACGCGCTGGGCGCGGAACTGTGCATCGCTCGTTACGAAGTCTCTTGCACGGACGTTACCCGTGATGTGACGATGAGAGCAAGGGTGTGTGGACGGTCCATAGGGGAGACCGTGGTGCATGCGTAATTTTGTAATAATTATGATTGGGGCCAAAAATGAGATTTTTGGTGTGAATATTAAAAGTATATTTTTGGGAAAAAAGAATGTGGGTTGTTATTCTGTTTATTTGTCCGTATGGAGATGCGTGATTATATTAATGTGTTTTAAAATTTCTTAAATGTTGTTTTGGTTAATTACTTGCTGAGATGTCATAATCTCATTATGGTGTTTTACCCTACGATTCTGTCTTATGGTGCCGTAGAGTCTGACGCAGAGTCCGAGTATGAACCCGAGGGATCAGCTCCGCCGGCGGTCTGAGTTGCTGAGTTATTGTTTAGCATTATGAGATTTGTTTCCCTTATGTTATTTCCTGTTTTTAATTTATCTGTCGGATGACTATATAATCCTTGTAAAGTTCTTTTACTGTTTTTGAACAAATTCTGGTACTTAATAAAGAAATACCTTTTTATTTTTCCGCTGCGAATATTTTTTGTACACTAATTACATGTTGTACACACTCTGAGTATTGGTCGTTGGGGTGTGTGATCTATGTGGTCATCATCACAGTGTCACGAACTCCACAAAAATAACACGTTGGGTCGAGGGCGCCACACGTTGGGTTGAGTTAACCCAAAGGAGCTACTATTATTCCTTTTAAAAAATAATCTACCATCTTCTCTCTCCTAAGCATCAAGTTCAGAAATTACACAACAACCTCATCCTTGTTTGAATTTCCTTTTTGTTTCTCAATGCAAATAATCCACAAAAAAGGACCTTCACCAAACTAAACAACAACTTCATCATTGTACAAAAAAACTTAAGCACAAATAATAGTTAATGATATTTCTGCACAAAAAACTCACACAAATACTACCAAAAAAACTTAAGCACAACTTAGACAAACAGCTTCCAAAATCTACACAATGTGTTTATGTTCAATAAAACTTGAGCACAACTTAGAAAAAATCTACAAAAAACAGTAAATGATATTCCTACACAGAAAAATTACACAAAATCTACCAAAAAAAATCTTCACGAAATTAGTATTATTGTGACGCCATTGTTGATTTGGGAATCTAGATTTCTTTGCGACGTGTGAGAGAGATGGCTAAGGTTAGCAGTGCTGGATCCCTACAAGAGAAAGGGCTCAGAGTGAGAGGTAGAGAGACAGAGAGAGGCGACTAAAGGGAGGAATCCATGAGAAAGATCGGGACTGAAAGGGGTGAGGGAGATGGGCTTTTTTTTAGGGTTTCAAGGGTGCTAAAATGAGTTCCGAAACTGGGGTGAGGACCGTCGGGGTGATGGGTGAGGAGAATCTCACGATTGGGGTGAGAGAGAATGGCTTTTTTCTAGGGTTTTAGGGTTGAGAGAGAGATGTCGGGGTGATGGGTGAGGGGAGTCATACTAGGCTGGGGAGGTGCAACGAGGTTAGCACGGTGGGGGAAGAGGGAATTCCAAATTTCGTTGCCTCTAAGGGAAGACTGAAGAGGGATGGTTGGGCAAGGGAGAAGAGATGGGTTGAGGGAGAGAGGTGTTGGGCGAGAGAGAAGAAGAAGGGTTGAGGGAGAAGAATATGGTTGGGCAAGGGAGAAGAGAGGCCTGGGCGAAGGAAAGGATCGAGTCTGAGGGAATGGGAGTGATGGGTTTTGAGGGAAGAACTGGTAGAAGGGGGAAAATCAGGTTTGTCACATGGGTGTGTAATGTGTGCTAGTGAACCAGGGGTTGAGTAGAGTTTTTCCAGGAAAAAATAGAGCCGACTAAATTTAATGCAAGTATTTGAGCTGAATTTAGTTCTTTAGGGAAAACAAAAATGAAAGCCCACAAGACCTCAATTTTCTTGACGAACAAAACAAAAGTAGCAACGCATCAAGTTCACCTAAAGAAAAATCAAAACTTCAAAAGCACAGAAGAATTCAGCGCACAAAACATGCACAGATTCATCCATACACCAACTCTTAAGCAAAGCATCAAATTCCAATATTTGAATAAGAATACGGTCCAAAACAAAGAATCAAATCAGAATCAGCATTTATCTGGAATGCCAAGAGCTCAATTTCACAGAGAGTCAATGGCAGTTGGAGAGCCATTACATTAAGTTTTCGTATTAGAAAACTTTGAGGAAAATAAAAAGAGAAAAAAATAGAAATAGAATTGAAGCATAAGGAAAGGAAGGTTGCATAAATACCTGGTGATCTCATAAAAAATTGAGGTGGGATAGAGAAAGAGACTTTGAATTTTTTGAAAGGGAGAGAGAAACACAAGAATGAGGAAGAAAAGATGTGGCATGAGAAAAATCAAAGATAAGCTTATATAAAAGAGAGAGGAAAATTTCCCAGCCGGTCGGAAAATTTCGTTTTAACACCAGCCAATAAAAATACCGCCATGTAGTACGTGCAGTAAACTAAAATTTACACCCACTTTCAGTAAATTACTTTGTTTTATTTTTTATCTCTTCCCCTTCTTTTCTCTCTCCCTCCCCCACCTCATCACTTGCAACCCCCCCCCCCCCCCCCCCCCCCCCCCCCCGAAATCTCAAGACCCTTGTTACATCATGGTATGAGGACCTCCTTATCTGCCACCAAAAAGATGAAATCCATCATAAATTTATAATTGTTGGCTTTTAAAATGTAAAACAAATAAATCCCATGTCAAGTTTGTGACCCATGAGAATGAAAAACGAGACCTTTTGTGAATGTGGCTTGTAATTTTGGTACGGTTTACAAAGTGAGATGAGATTAGATGATTTTACATAAAGGTTAAAAGTTGAATAAAATATTGTTAGAATATTATTTTTTAATATTATTATTATTTTAGTATTTGAAAAAGTTGAATTATTTATTATATTTTGTATGAAAATTTAGAAAAATTGTAATGATAACATGAGATGAAATACTTTCATTATCCAAACGAGGCCTTAATTGAAAAATGTAGAGCAAGAGACCAAATCAAGCAAGAGACCAAACCAAGCAAAATCGAGCAAGAGACCAAATCTTGCATACAAAAGAATCAAGCATTATAGTCAGAACAAAAGAAATCAAACATTTTCTTCCAACCTTTTCTCTCGGTGATAGGAAAAATCGGAGTCTGCAGATGAGAGCGTATTTACTTGGAGAGAGAGAGAGAGAGCGGGGGCTTAGAGGCGACGGGGGTAAATTTTAATTTGCTGCACGTCCTACGTGAAGAATTTTTATTGGCTAGTGTTAAAATAGAGTTTTCACCTGACCGACTGGGAGCTTTTTCCATAAATAGATATTTCACTAAAGTAAATCTACAAACTAATGTTTCTTGATATGATAATCAAATTATAAAATTATTTTTATTATAAAATAGATCTAACATATCAAATTAAGTTATGTCAATTTGTTATTTACGTGGTTGTGATTTTTCTTTATTCAACTAAATTAACACTGTAGAATAATATTTTTCATTATATTCACTCCCAATTCCGAAATATTTACTCATTAATTCAAGAGAAATGATTAGTCAAAAATAGATTTTACAAGAATAAATAATAAATTGACGTGATTTGATGTGGTATATTAGATTATAAAATTATTTTTACAATGAAATAGATTTAACATATCATATAAAATCACGTCAATTTCTTAAAAAATTGTCAAAATGCCTAAATGAGTTAGTAGGTGAATGCAGACTCCATTTGTCAAAATCTTGTTTTCCAGAGTGTAGGACTGTTCATTTGGGTTCTGGCCCGGAAATCCAAGTATACTCGGACTGGAACCTGGATTTCAAACCTAGACCGGGTTAGCCCAGGCCAGAACCCTGATGAATCTAGGTTTTTTAAAACGGTTTTTTTTTTTTTTAAAAATAAAATCAATGAGATGGTTGTTTCATCTTCCCATTTCCTTAAGTCTGACATCAATGCGTCTTTGATTCTTTATTAATTTCCAAACTCTGAGCAGGAGTGAGACAGAGAGAGCTGGTTGCACGAAGTTCATGGATTTGGGGACGAGGGAGGTAGGGAAGGAAGTTACCAGGCATTTTTGGTACACGTTCTTTCTTTCCTAAACCACCCATTCCGCAAATTTCCTGTGGTTCCTCTCTTTCCTCTCTAATCTTGTATGAATGGATGTCCAAAAACCACCCATTCTGCAAGTTGATTGTTTGTGTGATCTTATGAAGTTTCATTTTTATGAACTCCTGTAAGTTAAAGCTTTCATAAAAGCATTCCGTTTTTATTTTTTCTCTAAGGTTCTTGTATGAACTTTTGTTTAAATGACAATTCTTGACTTTGTTTAACTGAAAACATCGAATTTGGGCAGAAGAGAATATGGCTGCATCCTCCCTACAAGAATTGGCCTATAAAAAAAAGAAACATCAAAACTGATTTATATATATATATATATATATATATGAACCAAAAAAACCAAACCCGAGTACCAGATTGTAAATTCGGGTTTCGGGTTTAAAACCTGGTACCCGGATCGGGTGTACCTAGGTTTTGCAACCCGGATTCCAATCTGGATTTGTTTCGAGCTCAAATCCGGGCCGAAATTCGGAATTGGAATCCAGTTTTCCAGGTTCCAGTCTAAGTCGGGTTTGCAAGAAAAAAATTCGGCTAGGATGAACAGTCCTACCAGAGTGTATAATTTTCATTGGCCAAAGAATTAATTCGACCATCTCAAAACAATTTGCACAACATTGTGGCTTTTCCCTACAATCCAACTATATGTTTTACGTCAACTTTATTAAGTACGTTTTATTTTCTCCAGTTTACAAATAAGTGGGGCAGATCATGAAGCCAGGTTGGGCTTTGGTAAGGGAGATAATAATAGAGTATAAACAGGTACACGAATCTACATGGTATCTAAGCAGTCAGTGTGAGGGTCGTTTCTATAATAATTCAGTAAGATTTTTTTGAAAAAATTAAAATGAGATGAGATAAAAATTAAAGTTAAATAAAATATTATTTAAATATATTTTTTTAATATTATTTTTATTTTAAAATTTAAAAAAATTAAATTATTTATTTTATTTTTGTGTAGAAATTTAAAAAATTATAATAATTAAACTAGATAAGATGAGTGGGTCAAGAAAAAGGACTTGTAATAATAAACGATCCCTAAATTTACAGAATCCGCTCACTGCTTTTACCACTTTAATAATCACTCCCAGCGCTGCTTTCTCCTAATTACAGCAATACCAATGCTAGTGATTGCAATGATTATAAGCAACTTTGATTGCGCATAGCTGCTCCCTATAAACCAACACTAGATGCCCAAATTTCTTCATCCCAGGATGCAAACTGTCAAAAAGTGAAATAGGCAAAACCCCAAATCTCTTTCATTGCAAACAAAGCTATCACACTTCCAAGTTAACAAGACATTTTGACATCATCCTCAACACCCATTACACTTCTCATAAAAATATCAAAAGCTCACTACTCTGCTAACAATAGACAGAAGCAACCTAAAAAGATTAATCATTCAAACGCAAAAACCAGTTCCAAATTATGATGTCATATTGGTATATCTACACTCCAGCTTAATTCAGTTCATTCCTGTCTTTGCACTTTAAGTATAATATGACTCTACTACGTTAGGCATGGTAATATCAATATTAATTGGACTTGATCGCTACTTGCTAACTCAACAACCCCAATCTATCATCTGTATAAGATAAAATAACTCTGGAAAAAACAAGTGTCAGACTATATGCCATAGTCTTCTGTGTGCTGATAAAGACTATAGTTCCCCGGTACCTCCATCTTTCCAGTCAGGCGATCATTTCCTGCAAAACAAAACAAGAAAAAGAAAATAAAATAGGGCGGTAATGACAACATTCCTATTAATTTACAGTCAAAAAATAAATGCAGATCTCTGTGAGTGTGTAGCAAGATACTTTGTGCTCATACATGTATGTAAGGAGATAATTCTTCATTTCTAGCAATGATCAACTTGATAGGAATCAAGTAAATCCTCTGGCAATACCAGTCAAGCGATCCTTTTAACATGACAAAGGAAGTAGAGAATGGCAGCAATGAGCAACGACTGAGCTAGTGCACACTAATTACGTCTAAGAAACAGGTGCTATATATTTTCTTGATAGATTAAAGTAACCGACTAAATTACTTGATAAATATGATAAAGCACTGATATGACATCTTACAATCCCCACTGTAACAAGAAAAAGTGGCAGCTTCCAGTAAGATGGTCAGACCAAAGAAAAAACATAAAGCAAGAACGTTAAAGAACATACATACTTGGATTTGATTGCAAGCCATCGTAAAAAGAGATTTGGTCTAAACCTCTAGCAATTTTTATACTGCCATCTGACGGGAACATGGTCTCTTCTTTACTGCTCTGTGGATCTAAGAAATGCAGATCAGAGCTTATCTCAGGGTTCTGGAAGCACAAATCTTCAGCCCTGGGGCCTGAGTTTTGTTGGGAGTGAAAGTCCTCAGGTTTTGTCTTCTTATCCTTGGGTGAATCAACTTCTGTCTCTACTTCTGAGTCAGCAGTGTTTGGTGCTGCATTTTGCTGTTTACGTTTTGAACGAGCACGCCTGTTCTGGAACCAATTATAGACATTTGTTTCTGAAATTTGGCCATGCTGACCAAGTTCAGAGGTTATCTCTTTGATCTTATGCTTGCTTGGAGTTCCAGTCCCTTGTTCAAATATGCGCTCCAGAATTTGAAGCTGCACAGGTGTTGGAGTCCACCTCTGTCTGGAAGTAATTTTGTGCACAGCAGATGTCATTAAAGGATCACAGTATAAATTGCCCAGCCTTACTCCTGAGAAAGCAAGGGTGGAGATTTTGTTTGAGCAAATATGGAATCTTGAAGGATATTGTTAACTAAAATGCGAATTGAATAGGCATAAAAGAGAGCAATACGTAGATTCCAAATTGGATGCCACTACTTGTATGTATCTAGAACACATTAAATCCACGGTTTATATCTTCAAAATGGGGAGATTCATTCACTTGCCTTTTCAGATCAGCTTAGTTTTAGCAAAAGCTTGACAAGATCAACTACAATTGAATAGACACAAGGACCTCATAACTGCTGCATGCTGTCAAATTCCAGACACGATACACCATTCCCTTTAGGCGAGAAGGCTTGCAAACCCCCCCCCCCCCCCCCCCCCCCCCCCCCCCCCCCCCCCCCCCCCCCCCCCCCCAAAAAAAGAAAAAAGAAAAAAAAAAGGGGAAGGCAGACAGATCCACAAACACACGCTGTTGTTTGGATACTTGAGAGAGAAAGGTATATTAGATCACCTAGTTATTAGACACCAACACCAGATTATTCTGGCCTTTGCCTCTCTCTAGTAAGGTAAAGCAAGCAAAAGAAACCAGTCAAAGATGTAAGGTTTTGATAGCTATATATACTCGTCAAGTACTAAGGCCCCACAGTTTGGGGAACCAGAGACTATTGTGAATGTTTCCACTCTATTCGTTTTGCATGGCCAATTGCTTCTTTCAGAATCACATCCACTCTCAGTCTCTCACACAGGAAGAAGGCCGGCAATGCAATAGACAGGTGATAAAATGATCAACTGATATGTATCCATGACTAGAGTGAACTTATACAACAACCAACTGCAAAGAAAGTGTAAATTTGAAGTCTCTTAATGCAAATGGCACCAATTAACTACCCAAATCGAGAACAAGAAGACGGCCAAAAGTTGCAAAGAAAATGCATCAGAGAATAGTTTCTCTAGCAATTTAGAGCCTCGTCTAACCATCTGATTACGGATCAATTACGATAACAGAACATGGTAAATCTCCTGCTTTATTAAACCGATTACAATTTCAAGCCAAGTAATCTATCCTGGACTAAATTAACTTATCCCAACTGAGAAAAAACAACAAAGGGTGGGAAAGTCGGTGGGATTTCACACAAAACCATACAAAACCATAGATCAATGGTTAGAGAAAAGATGTATGAGATGAGACCTCATCAAAACAAAGAAACACAAAAAAATATCCAAAATGATAATTGCCAATGAGAAAACCACAAGGTACAGTAGAAACAATGTAATCTACCAAGGACAATCTCGGCCCAATTTATTTGGAAGTGAAAAATGAAAGGAAATCCAAATTTTTTTTGGGGGACACATTTTTAAAGACGCATATTGGAAGCATGGATACATTAGAACGGAAGAAAACAACCCATACAGAAAATGACAGAAGTATAGCAGAATTGTCATAAATCGAACCAATATATAATAGATTGGCTAAAAAGAGAGACTGAAAATTTCCAATAAAAGCATTAATACCTATATGATCACAATCTACAAAACCATAAGGAAAAAAGTATTGAATCAAAAGCCAAAGTCTCGCGAGTATAATTCCGTAGGTATATATCAAAAGAAGAGTACAAACGAATGTCGTAACAAACTAGAAAGAAAGCAAAGCAACACATCAGATATTAATATTGGCGCACACACACACACACACACAGAGACCTGCAAGATCTTGTTGGGCGGTAAGGTTTTTGTGCATCTCGACGAGTTGCTCGCAAATGGTGGCGTAAACAGCAATCTGCTTGCGGAGAATTTCCAACTGGTCGTCGGTCATGACTTTCACATACAACATCCCTCCATTATTCCCATTCTCATTGACTTCAATATTACCAACACTCCCATTCTGCACTTGCTCCTCCCTCTGATCTTGCTGATGATGATGATGATGGTCATTATTTCCTTGTTTCTCCCAGTCCATCAAGCTAAACTCAGTCATCCAAAGTACTCTCTCTCTCTCACACAGAGGAGAAAAAAGCAGTCAGTGTGGTCTTAACAGAGAAAGGATAACGAGAAAGTAAGGAAAGAGACAAAACGGGGCAGAGACCGAAGGAGAGAAAAATGCGGTGAAGAAAAAGTGCGGTTGTCAGTTGTTTGGATTGGATTGGAGGCGCAGTACCCTAAAATCGCGTATTTTGACAATCTTTATAACTCGTACCAATTTTACAAGTTCGCGGTCGGGACTCGGTAGTCGGTACAGCTGCAGAATGTTTTCTTCTTCTTCTGGGTTTATTGCTCATTATTTGCGTCACTTATAAAAGTGGCTTTGTGTTAATGTGTCAATTAATTTAAATTCTTGAATTATTTTTTTTCTGAGTTAAGACCAGCATTGTCGTTATCAAGCATCCTATAACTTGTTTTTTTATTTTTTATAAAAAAAAAAAAGCAAAATCAACTAATTATTTTTTTTTATCATCTTATGATGTGGTATTAAATGATAAGTTCATAAATAAAATATAATAAATAATCTTAAATTATCTAATGTTATATCATGAGATAATGAGAGAATGACGAGAAAATAAATAATAGGTAGCATTACTCATTTCGATTAGTTACGAGTCACGACTTATTTTACATGTTACCTAAGTTTAGTACCTTATGCAAATCTTTCAAGAATTACCTCATTAATTTATGCATAAAATCATTTGTTAATTTTTTACGTCCATCAACATTAATAAAAAAAAATTAACACATGTTAATTTCGATTTTTTTAAAAAAAAGTAATATGTACAAGTTTCAATTGTATAAATCTGGCAAGTATTTTATAAAAAAATAGACTGCATTGTAAAAAAATGTGAAATTTTTTTTTTAAAAAATTTAGTAACTGGCTAACATTAAGAAAAACTATACTACAATTTGTTTACAACTAATTATAAAAGAAAAATTTATTTTATCTACTTTGAACTACTATAAGTATAAAAATTTTGAATTAAAGTAAAATAATATTAATATTGTAATGTGTAATAATAATTAAGTTGTAATATAGTTGGGAGTTTGACCGATTGATGGAGAGGAAAGTCAGCTGAGTGAAGAAGAGTTGTTAAAAAGAGTGAGTCAGTTAAATAACCTCTGGTAGATTAGCGCAGCTGCTCTGTAAAGCTCAACTGAACTGTGGGGTTGCTAATTGCTTTGGCTCTAGAGCCCATCCCCTCCCCGGCTGTTCCTGACACCTTCGGCTTTCGATCCCAATCAGAATCTTTACTCCCTATTTATTTATTTATTTACATTTATTTCTTTGGAACAAGAAGTCTGTCTGTGTCTGTGTCTCTCTGTTGGGACATTCGATTTTCAGGTTATTATTATTTTTATTTTCTTATACAAATGATATACATACAGGATTGCTCTCTACTACGACCTACACTCCGAGAATTTGATGCAGTTTTCAATTCGTACGAAAATATATATATAAAAATGTTCAATAATTACAGGGTCAATAGTCATGACAGTCGAAGATGCAGTGATCTAGAAATGAAGTTGAGAATAAAAAAAAAATGTTTTTTTGTGAAATTTGTCAACTTTTTCTGTAAAAATATGTTTACATAATATATTTTTAATGTATTTAAAAACACTATGAAAATATATTTTTAATAAAGAAGTAAAATATGTTGAGATGATGATCAGTTTTTATATTTTTGAAACAAAAATTGGATTATTTTTAACTGTAGATCGAAAATGATTTTAGTGGTGACAAAAATACACTAATTATCCAAACATGCACTCAGACACTGTGACCTATCATGAGTCATGATTATGTTCGCATTTGAAAAAATCGTATCAAATCTTTCTTTATATCAATCAATTAGGAAAAAAACACTTTATGATTTAAACTTTAAGGACGATGCCTTGACACATATGTCGTGCTAAATATATATAGTTAGTAGCCTAATTTTTTTTTTTTTTTTTTTTTATCTAGAAGGAAAAGTGAGACGATCAGAATAGCTATCCTCCCTAGACGTGATCATAAGAACTCTCCCGATTACGCTCCATATATATATATATATATAATTGCCATATTTAATGAATTTGTTGAAGTGACAATAGAAGGAAGACCCGACATGGCATGTGCAGCTGTACCATCACACCACCGGATGGGGTCAAGAATTGAGACATTGGATCCACAGGCTAATCTAATATTCACTATTTCTTAACGTGGCTCTTATATTTTAATTAATCCATGAAATGTTACTTAAAGTAATGGCTTCTTTTTAAATTTATTTCTTTGTATTTGAGGGCACGTAAAGCCATAACCTAGAACGGCTAGGGCCCAATTTCATACTTTTTCAAATTCTCTTCAAGCAATATCGGTGTCTTCAACCTTTCTCTCAACCTCAAAAACTAATTCAAGGAGTAAAGCTTTTTCTCATAAATATAAACTGATTACCGGTTCGTTACACAATCGATATAGGACAATCCCAACAATTTGTGATTTTAATAATAGTAATGTAGGTTCAACCTTACCTCACCAACAGGTATTGATTGTTTAATTTATTAGAAGAGGGGGGCTCTCTCTATCGACTCCTATTTCTTAGAATAGAAGAAGCAGATGAAAAATTGGTTTATGTCCATATCATATAGAAAGATACCCTTGGCCGGCTTGCAGCTTCGTAAAAATTTATTATTTTTTTTTTATATGAATTCTGTATTTATTTATTTTTTTTTCAAAATGATGATGCAGTACTTGCACACTCACAACTGTAACTATTATTTTATTTTTTTTCTCTTAAACAAATTCTCGTGGCTTCCACAAGATCTCTATAATCAATAGAGCACTTCTCAAGTTTTAGTTTTGAATATTCTTGGAATGATCTCCCCCCTCTTCCACCCTTCCTTTTACTTGAGACAATCTTTTAAATAGCTTTAGCATAATTATATACTTAGTGGGCAAAACTTTATAACCATAATTCGAATCATCAATGAATATGGGGAAAATTTTGTGCATTTTGGGTCAATTTGAGTGGTTACACTTTCGCACCAACCAGAGGAAATCTATAGCTTATAATAATAAGTGAAAAAGCCCCATGAACAATGGTTTTAATTAAACCACTTGTATATAGAATGTTGATTTCCACTTTTTGTTTAAACAATAATACTAGAAGAAGCACAAGCCGTGTAATCTATAGTATTGACTCGACCCAATTCTACACTATGAACACGGACAAAGAACATATATACAGGCGCACGCAGACATGGAAACCTTTTTGGCATCCATGTATGCATGTCTATATTATAATTCCAAATATACATTCCCGACCACAAAATGATCAAACCAAGGAAGGTTAAAGCTCTCATCCTCGTAATTGCATGTCTTTCACAATTTCCTCAACCAAATCTCCAATTATTAGACACTCCACCTCTCTTCCCAAATCACTGACCTCTTCATCTGTAAATACAAAACAAGGGGTTGATCCCAGATCCCGAGCCACCAAAACATCAAGCGAGCAATATGATTTGTCAATCAGAGGTTGTAAATGCACATGGATGATCTCCCAAACATGATCCAATAACCTCCTTCCATGTAAAGTTGGAAGGATAGAGAAATGAATAATTTTTCTTTTGAATCTGGACATGGTCGAAATTGGTCCAAGACTAGTTGAAAGTGCTTCATTTAACAAATCAAATAGCATCTTGTGATCTACCTTCTCATTGTGATCCTTCATTGGACTTCCATCCTCCTTGGCCAAATCTCTATAAGATTCTTCCACTTCTTCAAAGACACAGGTGCTGATAGGCTGTGCAAATGTGTCCCACCTAAATAAAGATCTATCACATGATCCATCATACAAGCCAGAAGAAACGAGCAGATCCCTAACATAAGCTTCTGCTGGGTCCTCCAGATCAACCATTTCAGACTCATTGGACTCCTGTTCAATTGTTGCGTCCTCAGGCCCATGAGACTTAAGTTGATTCAGTTGCTTCCGCAGATCTGTAAAATTACAAAAAAAAAAAAAAAAAAAAAAAAAAGATTGTGTCAGATAATTATTTTACAGGTTCCTTGTATTCCAGAAGATAACATATTGATCTCTTCTAGGCTTGCTGAGGTTATGGAGAAAATAATAAAAAGTAATCAATTAGTTCCAGTTGGAAATTAATATTTTGCAATTGAATGGAATGCATGGTTGATCGACACGTCTAGTGACTAATACCCATAAACTGCACACACACTACATAGAAACAAGCATTTTAACAGATCAGGTAAGTACACTGATCTTAGCGTTGCTTCTCTCTACTGCTCTTTTCAATTTCAGAAATAACTCTTTCAGCTTTTGTAGCACAGAAGCTCATCTGTAGATTAGCAAGCCATAATGGACATTTGCCTGTGGTCATGACTCAAATAAAGCCATGCAATGAACCACAGAAAGCACTCTATTTTACACTACAGACAAGCATACACCACATTTGGGTTATGTATCAAAGCTGGAAATCAAATGTTTTCATACCATTAAGGTTGGAGCTGATCCCCATAAAAACTTGTGGCACAACATCATCTTCTGCTGGAGTTATATCCAGTGTTGACATTGAGCTGATATGTTCAGTTGGCCTCCAGAAATCTTCTAGAGAACTGCTGCACACAGATGCAGGGCTAGGAGGCACCTCAGTGGAGTTCTCCTAAAACCACATAACAAAAGATGCATAAGTTGAAACAAGAAGAGACGGAAAACAGTTGAACCCAAACTATCCTTGTACAAATAAAAAAAAATTAAAGAAACATAGTATACTCTTACATGCCTGTCGCCATGGTTCATAAGAACTGTTGGTCCACTCATGATATCACCCATAAGAGTGTGTTCACTGCAACGTGATTCCACCATTGATTGCATCCTTTTTCCAAACAGCCTTCTTCTAAAAGTGAACCTGTATCTGAAATTGGAAACTCTCTCTTTAAAATTAAACCTTTCTTTTCTCTGTTTTCTAATGTCCACCATTGCATTTTCGATGGCTTCATGCTTTCTCCGGATGTGGGCACCAGTCAAAATGTGACGATCTTCCAGAAGAAGCTTCCCAAATGATGTTCCCGATACTGGGGCTGACAAGGACCTGATGAGATTTCTGGGGGACAACTCTCTGAGGAGCACTCCATCATCTGACCCATGCCTAAAAGATCTGGTTTGAATTTCTTGTTCATCATTCACAATTTCCCCGCAGCTCATTTCATTTCCAGCTTTCAATGTATCTCTAACTTTTTTTAGTTTTACCTTTTCATTATCCAGGGCAGATGATGAAGAGGCAGCAATAGGAATGTCAAACTGTGTTTCTTGCTTGAGAACATTACTTAATCTCTCTGACAAGAAATTTCTAGTATCTCTACTGATGAAATCCAAGGAACCTGGTCCATTGAGCTGAATTTCACTTCTATATGACCTTGTTGATTCTGATCGGAGCAAATTTCTTCCATGATCCTTAGTCACACCATCACGGACTTGTTTCGCTACATGCCGTGTGATCAGTTTCTGATCTGATGGTTTTTCGCTGAAAGGGGTCTCAATTCCACTGCCTCGGCCCACAGAACCCCTCTTAGGAGTGTGCCCTTGCAGTTCACATTTCAACCGTTCCTTGACCTCCTCAAGAAAATCTTCTATGCTACCTCTCTCCTCTAAAGTGTCCAAGGAACTGGTCCGAGACTCTTCATGGTTAGAAATCCTCGCCAGACCAGGCTTCAAGATCACTATCTTCGTGGGAGCAGAAGATTTCTCCTGTTTCTGACTGGAACTCATGAGGGAGGACTGCTCAAATTCTCTACTTACGGTCCTGCTTCTCAAAGCAAGTGATTCCTTTTGCTCAGATGCAAATAATTCCATGCTGTCTCCGTGTTGCTCAAAATTGCCTCTTTCACATGACCTTGCCTTTAATGTATGATTCTCAGGCTCTCTGGGCCTCTCATTTGCTGTTCTCCCAGAAGTTGCATAAAGTGCCTTTTCTTTGTTCAGGTCCTCTTGAGCAAGCAACTGTCCACGGGTGCAATCAAGTCCAATAACCCTCGAACATTCCTTAAACCTGGCTGCTTGCCATGTTTCAAATTCTTTCTTGAACTTCTGTAGTTCCTCCTCCTGAGGATGTTCTCGACGCCTAGGGTTTCCTAAATTTTGCTTGCTGCTCCATCTATCAGCACTTCTGTCTTTAATATGGTGAGATAGGTTAAATTCCATCAGCGTGGGAGAATTTGAGTCACGAGAGATGAGACCAACTGTGCTCTTTCTACTCCTTTCATTCTTAGAAAACTTTAATCCCATGTTTTCATTCTTTTTGGCGATTGGTTGAACTGCAGAATTTGTATCTAATGGGAATGTGTCCACTCCCATCAACCGTGCCACAATGCTTGGGGCCTTTTGTCTGGTGTTTGATTGTTTGGATACTTCCTCATTTATCAATTTCTTCATTGAAGCCTCAATTGGATAACGATTCTTTTCAGACCATTCTTCAATTTGATTGGAGTACTGACAAAAAAAATAGCAAGTATACATTTAGAAAAACAGATTACTACAATGTATATGTGAAGCACTCATTTCATAACAATAGGTAATAATTAAGAATTTGCTAAGAAAGAAATGTGATAATTAAAAACATACCCAAGGACACAAACTGGTAGCACATAGATAATTCTTAAAGGACTCAAAAATAAATAATGATGACGGTTGATTTATGGGATTCCTGATTTAACAACACACATCTTAGGAGGTTTGCCTCTCACAGAAGCGAGGTTTGCCTCTCACAGAAGCCAATCCTTCAGAAAGATGTTAAAAAACTTTCACCTGACTCCTTTGAGATGAGATTAATATAGAAAAATATTTTGAAAAAACCAACACAAAGTACCCAATGCCTAAACTAGAACTCTTTCACTCCAATACCAAAGGAAGATTCATGCCTATTACTCGGAAGTCCTAGAAGGGTCGCTCCCAAGTCTCTACGACTAAGACTCTACAAGAACCATAACTACTCACTTGTGGAAACCACAAGCTCACTACCCCTGGAGTGCAGTCTTCACACATTGTAACCACCTTGTCACACTAAAGCAGTAGCAAAGCATGCATTGAAAGTTACCGTTACATCTCCTATAGCACAATCCAGGCTATTCTGAGGAGCTTCAAGGCCTGCAAAGTAATCAGAATAACAACATTACTTTTCTAAGCTAAGGGAGTAAGATCGGTAAGAAACAATGTAAGATGCTGTTTCATTCACTCTTCTAGAGGAAAACTTCTCTTATTTCTCAATGTCAGTGGGTCATGAAGGTATAAAATCCGCCAGGACTAGATTTCCAGAACCCCTCAATAAACAATTTATTGACAAAAGACCCCCAGACTTTGTTGATGCAAATCAAGTGAGTTTCTTTTGTCATGATTGCAAGGCATACGCGAGAAATCAATATCCTGAACTTGCTAATCTTAACTGCTAAAATAATCAACTTTGTTTATTAAATCACCGCATAATTAAACTCCGAGACATTGTTAAAGCAAATCAAGTGAGTTTCTTTTGTCACGATTGCAAGGCATACACGAGAAATCAATACCCTGAACTCACTAATCTTAATTGCTAAAATAATAAACTTTATTTATTAAATTACCGCATAATTAAACCGTTAGAAGAAAGAGTCATCGAGCAATTTTTACTTTCTACTTCAGATTTTCTCAATTTTAGAATAAAAACATGGTGAAGATCTAAGTGCATGAACCAGTAAAAGAGAGGGTTCAAGGAGTTCTTCCTAGAAGACACACTCTTCTGTCGATGTCGATGTATAGAAGGTGCAAAGATACTTACCCCCAACATGTCTCTTCTGCTTACGAGCTTTCCTGGCCATGTTCCCCTGATTGAAGTCGAACAAGTGCAAGAAGCCTCCCATGCAGCCAGTGGGCTACCAAAAGGCTGTCATCCCCTTAATACTGAGTTAGTGCTTCTATAAATGTATTTAAACGAAAAGCGACTGTTTTTTGCATTCTTCACGTTGTGTTCTGCAAGTAGCACCAATTACCCAGATATCTTTCAGATTGCAATTTGGATATCGGATTTTTATATCGAGCTCGAATTGGTCAAATTATATACATATACGTACAAATATGTGTGTGTATGCGTTTGAAGATGTGGAAGGATTAAAGCCCAATTCACAACTCAAAAGTGAATTTAAAAAACAAGAGTAAGAAAGCTATGAGTTGAATTCATAGAATTCTCACAAGAACTACACCAATCACTAATAGGCCTGGCCGCTCTGTACAGTTGTTGAATATTGGAAAATACAAAACGTCCAGTCAATAAGGCCTACGACGATAGAATGGCTTCGTTTAAGGCTAATTCAGTTTCTCATTTTTTCCCGTAACCCGATTTCCAACACTTTCTCAGCGAGCAAGCATGTCGATGGTAAAAACGAAAAAGGCAAAATTCAAAAAACTTACCGTTGAAAAAAGAATGAATAGCCCAGAAAAGGCAACAGTGATGGCATCGCAAGTGGATTTGAGCGTAAGAAAAGAGTTGATTGAAATCAGGGAAGACGGAGATTGAGTGAGCGAGAGATCGAAAGTGGGGAATAAAATTAAAGCAAGGAATTGTGCATTGTTGGAGGCCGAAAGGAGAAACAAGAAGGAGGAATTCATAGCAAGAAATGGACCGGAAAGAGAAGCTTCCATTTTCCCTATTAATCCTTCTCGCTGTATCTCAAATTATTTTTTCTCCCGTCTTTATTCTTAATCTTTAGCGCCGGAATATGTGGACCGTTAAAAAATACCTTATAAAAGGTATAATAATATTAATTTAATATATGATAGTAGATAGTTTTACTTACATTTTTATTTATAAAATTGATTTTGTTAATTCTTTTTTAAATTTTAAATTTTAAATTATAAATTTTTAATATATAATAATTGATACGTAGAGAAATAAATTTTGTTTAATTACGTGTAGCATTTTCCTATTTGATTTGAAAGAAGGAAGGAATAGGTGTAAAGTAGTTGGGACAGCAATGCATGTAATAAAGTAGAGTTTGTGAACCCACCAGACAGACTGAGCAATGATAAATAAATGAGCAATGTTTGAGAGAAATTATTGTAATAATATATATTTTTTATTTACTGTATAGTTACTTTTAATTGATTATTTTTAATATTTATTTTGAGAGATATATGGTATAAATGATGCCACATAATATGTGTAAAATAGATATTTTCAATAATGATTTATATCTATATTTATTTTAACTAAATTATAAAATAAAAAAAATAAAAAAAAAAAGCGAGCCTCCCAGATATCTGAATCTATAAAAAGGAATGATTTAATATTATATAACGCAAGACGGGAAATAATAGAATCACGTACGCAGCCACAGCAGGAGAGAGACTCCTTTTTTGCTAATCTATATATATGTAAAGCCCTTTTCTTTTTCTTTTTCTTTTTTATTATTCGCGACGAGTTAATTCGTTATTAAACAAATAAAAGAAGGGATGGCCGAATGGGTGTGGGGGAGGCAAAGGAACCCTATACATCTCATGTTATTACAGCTCGTGGATGAAGATGATGAATATTCTTTTGGTATGGCTTTACGCATACAAAATGACGTTTCTCATCCTCGTGCATGTGCAACCCTGCTTTTTATTATATATACAAATGGAATACGTGACTCCATTATTACCTTCGAGCATTACTATTCCTAAGTCACATATACTATAATTTTTTAATTTTTTTATTTTTTTTGTTTTATTCTTTTTAAAAAAATTAAATTCTTCTATTTATCATCCATATATCACATATTTAATAAAAGAAAAAAATTTTAAAAATCACAAAAAAAATAGTGTACGGTCTACGAGACTTATGAATAAAAATTTTCATTACCTTCTCAACCTTCTCCGCTTTTTTTTTTTTCTCTCTTTAAATTAATAACTAAAACAAACAAACGGGGGACCTATGTCATCTACACCCACGTGGCGGTATCACGACTGGGCCAACTCAGATGCTCTCTTTCGTTTATTTTTTGGGGTTAAGGCCCGGCCAGCTAGCTTCTGGGCCTTCTTTCTGACTAATAAGATAACATGACCCAGTTTTAGGCTGCAGTTAGCACCAGAATCATACCACTGCCTTCTTTATCTCTTGTTCTTTTGTTTTTTTTTTTTTTTTTTTTTTTTAAGTTCAGCTTTGTATTACAACCCTGACATTATGCACCGTTACAAGAAATCAGCACACCTCCAATATTAAAACATGGCAAACTATGTATACATTGCTGTTCACGTTTGATAGGAGAGGTTTGAATAGTGAATTGAGTTAAAATGCGATGAAAGTTGAATAAAATATTATTAAAATTATTTTGATATTTGAAAATTTTGAATTATTTATTATATTTTATTTAAAAGTTTGAAAAAATTGTAATGATTAGATAAAATAAATTGAGATCAACTCATTATCCAAACATGCTCCGTTTGGATGTTAAGAGTATCTTATCATCTGTGAATAGAAGTGGAATAATTTATAAATAATAGTGAAATAATTTGTGAATAGTAATAAACTGTTTGTGAATATAGGATTACAACAGAGCAAATCCAGAACTTCAAACAGAAAGCTACCTAACTACTATATTTCACTCTCCATACTTCAAACATACTAACTACATTGTAGGCTGTAGCAGTCCCGGAACTTACTAAGAAGCATTGCAAATACCTTCAAAAACTATAAAAAAGAAAACCAGCCGATTATGAACCCGTCACAAAATATAAAAGAGAAAAGCTGGACACATGCTCTCTCCATCTTTCTCTTTACATATATATATGAATATGTATGAATGTATGTGGGGGGAGAGAGTATTCCAATAAGGGGGCAACATCTAGTGTTTAGTCAGCAAGTCTACCAATATGGAATATATCTGATCTTTGATAGCATCCCTGTTACTTGTGCTTAATGTAAAAACAGTTGCCCCAGGATGATTCTTCAACCTTGCAACTGCAGAATTCATACACACTAGTAATATAAAAAACCAGCACAAAATAAAGAGAAAGATGGGTATATTGCTAGAAGTTCAAAGCCTTATTTATCAGACCTTGTCTGCCCTTTGATCCTGTTTTAGTTTATAAATAAGCAGCAGAAATGCACTTTCAAAGAGTACAAAAGATTTCACAAAATTAATTTTTTTTAAGTAAATAATAATAATAATAATTTACACAATTTATTTACTACACTGTTTTGCATAATCTTAAGACTCTTGGTTCCCCATTCAGAAAAGCATCATCACAACCATAGAAAACACTAGTTTATAAAAGAATATACAACTTAAGTGCAAAAAATCATCTCTTAGTCTTATGTACCTCCAGGTATATCACGGCCCGATTTCGGAATAGGAACAGAAGCCAAAACTGGAATATTTGATTCCAAAACTTTTAGAACCCCAGGGAAGAAAGATGAGCTATACATCTCCATCTTACCAACTTCGTCAATGATGAAAAGATCAGTATCCACTCTGACCTAGGACAATATGCACATCTTTAGACAAAACGCCTACAGAATTGCAAAATGATACATAACCTCATATATATAAATAACCCATCTTTGACAAACAAGCTCACCTGCAATTCAGGGAGCACTAGTGACTCAAATGATGCTATATCTACTTTGTATTTCCCGACATTAGGCCATCTAAGAGACTCGAGGCTGCCATTGCAAAAGATCTATTAGAGGGAGATGAAAATCCTGACAGTTCCAAATGATCAGTAACAAAAAAAAAAAGTAGTTCAGAAACAAGGAAAAAGTAAATTTTGCAGCGAGCAAAAATATCTACCATGCATTCCACGCATTTGAAGCTACAAGTCTGGAAATCAATTGAACACTTTAACTAAGAGAGATTTAAAAGTCTCTACAATTGAGAGAAAGTTTTTCAGTTCATCAGCAATGCATTCAACTGTCAGAGGTAGTAGAGAGAAAAATATGTTTAGCCAGAATCCCCGAAATCAATTCAGTTTTCGAAAATTTTCCAGCTCCCTTTATGTCCCGAGTGTCAAAAGATCTTTGCTTCCAAAATGAAATGGAGAGATGTGAACATTACACGTGACTGAGTTGAGTCAATCAATAGATTCTAGCAATCATCGGTTGAAACCAAAATGAATGGGCAGTGAGAATCTGAAAGATTCTTAAGCTTGCTTCATTCAATTCTCACTATTTCATTTCTTTCAATCCTTGAAATGGGTAAAACATAAAAAGAAATCATCTTCAACATTTTGATTTATTACCGGCTTCAGCAAAATGAAAACAGCATTCCTGTTGAGCAATTCTACAAATCTCAATCAAGGATCCATCGAATTTGCATGAAAAAAAAAAAAATTAAGATCAAGTTCTATTGGCACGTGAAATCCCTCATAACAACAAAGATTTACCAATTATATAGAATGACATAATGAAGGTCCCAAATTTTTTTGATAAGTAAATAAAGATCCCAACTTTGAGCGTGGTCCTCCAACAAAAAGCTGAACATATAGGTTTTTGTATATGGCATTGTCGCATTTGGCATTAAAGATGTAAGTAAGAGAGATGCAACTGTAGAGATATGACTGAGCAAAGAAAAAGTTAGAGAAAGAGAGAAGGAGACGTTGAAATAGTAGTGGAGGCTAATCGGCCTCTGCGGCCGTCCGAAGTGACCACCTCAAAACCAACCCTCTCGCTCCCTCGTCTAACTTCACCTACAAAACCACCGTAGTCATCCTACTAGAATTTCAAACAAGCAATTAGACCCAACTCATAGAGATAAAGAAAGAGCGTACTAGAGTAAAAGCCCTGAATTTGTAAGCTAGGGTGAGAAGTTTTGAGAGCTTCAAAAACTTTCATAATCAGTGTGGTTTTACCCACACCCTGCAAAAAAGCAAAAAGGAAATCAATAGAAGATTACGGTAGAAATTTCGATTTAGAAAGATTGAATATCATTAGGTAGAGAAATTTACAGGAGGGCCGGTGATAAGGAAGGATTTGCCGGGACCTGCCATTGTTATTCCTTTTATCTGTGACACTTTCGACTGGGAAGTGAGAGCGCGATGGGTAAATACCAAGCTCTATAATGGGCGTGTGAGGGGAGTAATTCCTGGCGGGCTGGGGGACTAGGTCCCTTCCCCAGGGTCCGAGGATAAGGCTTGGGCTGGGTCAGTTCACCTCAAAAGAACCAGCAAGAGGAGCAATCGGACAGAGCACAATGGCTGTGAGGGGAGTAATCCCCAAGATCGGCCCGAAGGAGTAGGTCCAATTCGTAGGGCTCGAGAATAAGGCCTGGACTGGGCAGGTCTGCCCATGAGGCCCATGAAAAGGAGCAATTAGACAAGGCACATGGCTAAAGGACAGAAGGTAAAACTGTCTGGCACCACTGCTGGCCAACATTTAGGGATACTCCCTATCCCTAAATCCTGGCATCTGAACAGGTCAAAAGGATGGACATGCCTGATTGGAATCACGTCGGCGTGGGAGACTCAGCACGCCACGACGTGCCTTCTTGGGTGTTAGTAACGGTCGCAATCAAGTCTAACAAGTTTCCAGCACAGCAGGGAGTTGGCAAGGATACCCAACCCTAGTACAAAGTTGAACACTCGCTACCTCCACCTCGGGGGTTGCCTCAGCCAGGTATAAACACCCCCCTAAACTAGGAGAGGGGTTTTGACCCTTTCATACTTCAACTTATATTCTCTCTGATTGAATACTTATCTCTTTCACTCGATCTAACAATTGACTTAGACATCGGAGGTTCCATGGCACTCTGAGCCCCCCATTCTCTATCTCAACAAGATCAAGACCCTACCCTGCAACATGGAATTGCCCAGGCTGTGAAACACGATATCAACAGGCAAACCGGTTTAGATTTCCCAATAACTCGCTTCAAAATACAATACAAATTTGTAAGAATTTCTGGAAGAATGTTTTTTTATTAATCACCAACCCATAATTCGTATTCGTAACAAACACAACATATGTTCTAACGATTACGCGAAGTTAAAAAACAAAAACAAAAAAAAAATGATGTATGCCATTTGTGGGAATCTTGTGAGATTATTATCATCCGAGATAGCAACGGTGAGCATATCAAGCCAGATATGTAGGCTATCTTGCCGTGCACGATCTTTGCTAACTTGCCTTTGGTGAAACTTGATTTGCGGGCAGTGACTCAGGAGTACACAACTGGTTAACAAAATTTAAGGTCGTCTAGTTGTTAAAGTATCTCAATCCACTTCAAATCAATTATTCATAAGATTTATTGCGTTTTTAACTTCTCATAAAAATTAAAAAAAAAAAAAAAAAAAAAAACTAAACTCATCTAAATTATTGATAGGACAACATAAATTTTTGGTCCTACCGAACTCCATTGTCAAGTGTGACAAAAATTAAGCAAAATCCCAAAATGTGGACCATATCAGGTTTCGAATACCGACTGTCACTGCTCTCCGGTATCTGGTCAAAAAATCGAACAACAACACATAACACGCAACTTTTCCATGTCATCAAGAAGCCAGCCCAACACATCCAGGGCCGGTGTTGCTCTAGAATTTACACGCCAGGGCCCAAAGCCCAAGAACTAAACTTCATTTATAAAAATCGATGTTATCTAAAAATACTTCCAAAAGGCACAAGGATAAACTTGAGCAAAGGAATTAACAGCACGAGGCCAATCTGAAACTAAATCATTGAGTGATAAAAGATTAGGTATAGAACCATAGGGGATCATTAAAATCATTAAAATCCTTTGAAGCTAATCCCTTCACTCTCTCTAATCTAACTCTAAAGGAAAAAAAAAAAAAAAAAAAAAAAAAAGGCAGCTATTTTTATCGTTTAAATAATATATCCTAAAGCAACCGCTACATCGATTGAGCTGAGTTCCCTCAGCTTTCTTTCTACTCACCATCCTCTTCTTCCTCCTACAAACACAACATACAAATTCCGACCTTTCTTTTCTTAAAAGAGAAAAATATAGAGAACAAAAATAACTAAAAGAAAGCCATCATCAAATGTTAAAAGTGAAAATCTAAGAGAACAAAACCTCTTCATCATTCACTTCAGACTTGGACTTGTCAGATTCTTCCTCATCCGGTCCATTTCCTCCTCTGGCCTATCACAACCCAATTCTCAAATTAATTAGTTCCCAATATACTACACTAAACGCACTGGCTTTAATATTATCAAATAAGAGAGCTTTGTTTACCAATTTCTTGTTGTAAGCCTGCATGTTCTTGTTGTACTCTGACTTCCTCTTCTCTGCCTTGTCTACATAAAGAGCTTTCTCCTAAATATTTTGGCCACATAAACCAACCTAGGTAAGCCATGGATTTTAATGCTTCAACTCAACAACTTTTCCAATTTATCGTAAAAATACTCACAGCTTCAGACATTGACTTCCACTTCTGCCCTCCAACTTTACCCACCTAATAATTGTTCATTTCCCCCAAATCAATATATATTTTCTTATATAAAATTATAATTAGGGACGTGAAACTCCAAAAGCGAGAAGATTTGAGTCGATGAGATGAGTTTTACCGCCGACATAGCCTTGCTGTTGGGATGCTCTATTGCGTATTGTTTCCGAAAGTCCTCCCTTTATTTTTATATTCGTTAGAAAAGAACACAGAATTATTTTCCGTAGAAAGAAAGAATCCGGGTAAACTATTACTTGAAAGAGAGAGAGAGAATAACGGATCAGTGAATGTTTTGAATTAAAATCCATACATGAAAACGAAGAAAGCACTTGCAGGTCTCTTCGGCTTATTTGGATCTTTTGCACCTTTCTTCGATTGTCTCTTGCCCGTTCCAGCACCTTTACTCTTCAGCCTAACAACAAACACCATGGCACAGAACGTGCAAATAGATTCAATATGAAAATGAGCTAAGATACGAGAGATAATAAATTTGCATCACCATATTAAAGCAAATACTCACAAACACTGGAAGCAGAAACAGGAAATATGAAGAAAACCCACATGATCTCAGTTTTTACGGTATCAGCCTTAGACTTGCCACCTTTCATGGTGATTTTCTGCACGAAAACGATGAGAAATGGTGAGAACTGTTGAGTATTTGGATTCTGGTCCACGCCGCTCGAGCGGAGCGTCTAGCCGCTCGAGCGAATACAAGTCAGAGAGTTTCGCTCAAAGATAGCTTGACAGACCGCTCGAGCAAAGGCAAGTCAGAGAGCTTTGCTCGACACCGCTCGACACACAGCTCTAGCGGAGGGAAGTAAGAGAGCTTCGCTTGAGGAGCCGCTCGACACATGGCTCGAGCAATTGCGGGAAACAAGTTCGCTCGATGCGGGCTCGACTCGCCGCTCGAGCGAATATCGCTAATTCTGCTGAATTTAGGGTTTCCGCCGCATAACCTATATATATTATTTTATTCTAACTTGTACAGTGACTGAGTGAACAGTAGCCGTCCTACACACATTGTATTGTGATTCCTCAAGAAATAAAAATCATCTGCAGCTCCCATGGACGTAGGCAATTTGCCGAACCACGTAAATACTGTGTCGTGTGTGATTTCTTGTTTTTCAGTGTTTGAATTTATTTTATTGTCATCGTTTTTCATAACAATTGGTATCAAGAGCCAAGGTTAGGGTCTGAGAAAAAACGATGGCTGGAGAAGAAGTGAAGGTATCGGGGATCGAGAGGTTTGATGGCACGGATTATGGGTATTGGAGGATGCAAATAGAGGTTTACCTCTATGGGAATAAACTTCATCTTCCATTGTTGGAGAAGAAGCCGGACAGCATGTCAGTTGCTGATTGGACCCTGTTGGATCGACAGGTTCTGGGGGTTATTCGTCTAACCTTGTCGAGATCCGTTGCACACAACGTCATCAAGGAGAAGACGACTGCGGATCTCATAGCGGCTTTGTCAGGTATGTATGAAAAGCCATTAGCAAATAACAAGATACATATGATGAAAAAGTTATTTAATTTGAAGATAGCCGATGGTACGTCTGTTGCACAACATCTGAATGATTTTAATACTATCACAAATCAATTGTCATCTGTTGAAATTGAATTTGATGATGTGATACGTATACTGATACTATTGGCATCACTGCCAAATAGTTGGAAAGCCATGAGAATGGCTATTAGTAATTCTGCCGGTAAGTCAAAGTTGAAATATGATGATATCCGTGATTTGATTTTGGCTAAGGAGGTGCGCAGGAGAGATTAAGGCGAGACCTCAGGTTCAAGTTCAGCATTGAATGTTGACTCTTAGGGGAGAGCACAAGACAGGAACTCAAACAGAGGCAGATCAAAATCAAAGAACAGGGGTAAGAGCAAGTCAAGGCCTGGCTAGCAGGCAACTTGCTGGAATTGTGGCAAAACTGGCCACATAAAGAAGAATTGCAGAAATCCCAACAAGACCGAGAATGATAGTGCTAATGTGTTAACTGAAGAAGTGCATGATGCACTATTACTTGCAGTTCATAGTCCAGTTGATGATTGGATACTTGATTCAGGAGCTTCCTTCCATACATCTTCCTATCGGGAGATAATGCAAAACTATGTTGCATGTGATTTTGGAAATGTGTATTTGGCTGATGGAGAGGCTTTGAATGTTGTAGGGATGAGAGATATTGATATTGCTCTTCTTAACAAGAACAAATGGACCTTACAAAATGTCAGACACATTCTTGAGTTAAAGAAGAATCTCATCTCTGTTGGGCAGCTTGATGATTGTGGACATTCAGTGGTGTTTTCAAATAGCACCTGGAAGGTCACCAAATGGGCATTGGTACTGGCTCGGGGTAAGAAAACTGGTACACTTTATATGACTACTGGTTTGGATAACACTATTCTTACTACCGTTGCAGAGAGCACAGCATATTTGTGGCATTGCAGGTTTGGCCATATGAGTCAGAAGGGCATGAACGAATTTCTGTCTAGAGGCAAGCTACCAGAACTGAAGTCAGTTGATCTCAGTATGTGTGAGAGTTGCATTATGGGGAAACAGAAGAATGTCAATTTCTTGAAGAGTGGTAGAACACTAAAGTCAGAGAGACTAGATCTTGTGCACACTGATGTGTGGGGATCTTCCCCAGTGGCATCTCTTGGAGGTTCTCGTTACTATGTTACATTCATTGATGACCACAGCAGAAAGGTATGGGTCTATTTTTTGAAACACAAATCTGATGTATTTAATGTGTTCAAAATTTGGAAAGTCATGGTTGAAACAGAGACAGACTTGAAGTTGAAATGCTTGAGGTCTGATAATGGTGGTGAGTATATTGATGGTGGGTTCAAGGAGTATTGTGCAACTCAGGGTATCAGAATGGAGAAGACCATTCATGGGACACCACAGCAAAATGGAGTTGCTAAGCGCATGAACAGAACCATAAATGAGCGTGCTAGAAGCATGAGGCTGTATGCTGGGTTACCACCTAGGGCAGATGCAGTTAGCACTGCAGTATACTTGATAAACAAAGGGCCATAAGTTCCGTTAGATTGTGGATTGCCTGAGGAGGCTTGGAGCGGGAAAGAGGTCAAATTTTCTCATCTTAAAATCTTTGACTGTCTTTCTTATGTTCTTATTGATTCTGATGCTCGTAGTAAGCTTGAGCCTAAGTCAAGGAAATGTTATTTCATTGGCTATGAAGATGAGTCATTTGGCAATCGTTTCTGGGATGATCAGGGTCGGAAGATTATAAGAAGTAGGAATATGATCTTCAATGAGAAGATTGTGTACAAGGACAAGTCTAGTATAGTTGCTGAAGCAGTTCCTCAGGAATCTGAGTTTGTGAGTTTGGATGATCTACCAAAGGTCACAGTGCAGTGTAGGAAAATGAGTGACAGGGAGAGTGGGCATAGTGCACCCATTCCTATTATTCAACAGTCAGATCCAGCGCCGTCCACTTCTACAACTGCAGTTCGCAGGTCAGTTAGGACTATTCGTCCTCCACATCGTTTCTCACCTGCTTTGAATTATATTCTATTGACAGATGGTAGAGAACCGCAGAGTTACCGAGAAACCTTGCAAGATAAAAATTCTAGCAAGTGGGAGTTGGCCATGAAGGATGAGATAGATTCCTTATTAGGGAATCAGACATGGGAGTTGATAGAACTTCCATCAGGGAAGAATGCATTACACAACAAGTGGGTGTACCGGGTGAAAACTGAGCATGATGGCAGTAAAAGGTACAAGACCAAACTTGTTGTAAAAGGCTTTCAGCAGAAACAGGGCATTGATTACTCTGAGATTTTTTCACTTGTGGTAAAGATCACAACCATCAGGTTATTTTTGGCTATGGTTGCTACTGAAGACCTATTTCTTGAGCAGTTAGATGTGAAGACAGCTTTTCTTTATGGAGATATTGAAGAAGACATCTACATGCACCAACTTGAGGGGTTTGTGGTACAGGAAAAGGAAAATTCAGTTTGCAGACTGAAGAAGAGCTTGTATGGCCTTAAACAAGCTCCTAGACAGTGGTACAAGAAATTTGACAGTTTTATGTGTAGTGCAGGGTACATTAGATGTCAGGCAGATCACTGCTGCTATGTTAGACAGTTTGACAATTCTTACATTATTTTGTTGCTATATGTGGATGACATGCTTATTACAAGGGCAAATATTGATGAGATCAATAATCTGAAGAAGCAGATGTCAGAGCATTTTGCAATAAAGGATTTAGGAGCTGCGAAGCAAATCATTGGCATAAGAATTTTCAGAGACAGAGTCAGAGGCACCTTGAGACTCTCACAGGCTAAGTATGTGAAAAAGGTACTCAACCGGTTCAATATGAACAAGGCCAAGTCAGTTGGCACACCCTTGGGTAGTCACTTCAGACTCAGCAAGGATCAGGCACCAAAGTCAGAAGAGGAACAAGACTATATGAGTAAGGTTCCTTATGCCTCAGCTATTGGTTCACTTATGTATGTTATGGTTTGCATCAGACCAGATATTACCCATGCAGTGGGAGTTGTAAGTAGATACATGAGTAACCCTGGAAAAAAAATTGGGAAGCAGTGAAGTGGATTTTGAGGTACCTAAAAGGCTCCTCAGAAACGTGCTTGTGTTTCTCAGGAGAGGGCTTAGATGTGCAAGGCTACATTGATGCTGATTTAGCTGGGGATATTGATAGCAGAAAAAGTACCACAGGGTTTGTTTACACTCTAGGTGGTACTGCAGTTTCATGGGGTTCCAATCTACAGAAAACATTTTCTTTGTCTACTACAGAAGCTGAGTATATTGTAGTTTCAGAAGCTGCAAAGGAGATGGTTTGGATACAGGGCTTCTTGGAGGAATTAGGGAAAAAGAATAAGAAGGGCACTCTCTACAGTGACAGTCAGAGTGCCATATTCCTTGCCAAGAACCCAGCATTTCATTCCAGGACAAAGCACATTCAGATCAGGTATCACTTTATACGATCATTGTTAGATGATGGACAATTGCTACTTGAGAAAATTTGTGAAAGTAAGAACCCTGCTGATATGTTGACAAAGGGTGTTACACTTGAGAAACTGAAGTTGTGCGCAACTTCAATTGGTCTTCTTGCATGAAGACAGGAGCAGTGAGTTGCAGAGGTGGAAGATATCATGTTTGAGCCAGAGGGCAATACTATGGGCGTACCAGTCTCCAAGTGGGAGAATTGTTGAGTATTTAGATTCTAGTCCACGCCGCTTGAGCGAATATAAGTCAGAGAGTTTCGCTCAAAGATAGCTCGACAGACCGCTTGAGCAAAGGCAAGTCAGAGAGCTTCGCTCGACACCGCTCGAGACACAGCTCGAGCAGAGTGAAGTCAGAGAGCTTCGCTTGAAGAGCCGCTCGACACATGGCTCGAGCAATTGCGGGAAACAAGTTCGCTCGATGCGGGCTCGACTCGCCGCTCGAGCGAACATCGCTAATTTTGCTGAATTTAGGGTTTCCGCCGCATAACCTATATATATTATTTTATTCTGACTTGTACAGTGACTGAGTGAACAGTAGTCATTCTACACACATTGTATTGTGATTTCTCAAGAAATAAAAATCCTCTACAGCTCCCGTGGACGTAGGCAATTTGCTGAATCACATAAATACTGTATCGTGTGTGATTACTTATTTTCCCGTATTTAAATTTACTTTATTATCATTATTTTTCACAATAAGAACAGGTTGAGAATCAGTGAGAATGTGTTAGAACCAGTTAGAGTCTGCGGTTTACCTTTGGAGCTAGAATTTTCGAAGAAGAAGACAAGTAAGGACACGCAGAAAGAACGAGAGAGAGAGAGAGGCACGCTTTTGCTTTGTTGGTGTGGGGGTACTGGTGCTTGTGAGCGAGAAGGAGAGAGAAGGAAGGAAAGGAAAATTAAAAACTGAATTGCGAGCGAATTGAAGTGCGGGTTTGCGCGGGATTTCAAAAATGTTTAACTAAAGTTTGATAGGGAGTTAGACGAGATAAAAGTTAAAGTTGAATTCAAAACAAATTAACCACGTCGTTGATTCGCGTGCTCTCGATTTCTCTCTCTTATTTGTTCTTTTCTCTCAGAATTTCAAGCAGAAGTTCAACGGCAACGGTGTGGACGCGTGGGCTTCTGTTATTGCTTTGCCGAGGCTGACGCATCTTATGTTGGAGGCACGTGTACACGTTTCAACGGAACTGCAAACATGATTTTTTTTTTTGTTTCCATCATTTTCTCATATTTTTAATGTAAATCAGATAAATATTTATCATTTATTACTCGTTATTCCATCATTTGATATCAAATTGTGATTGAGTAGATTGTGAATTTTTTTTTTTTTTTTATGTGAATGCTTTTTCATTTGGGACTCTAGTAGATATTAGCCCGTTTGATTCACTTATATTTTAAAAAATAAAAAATTTACTTATCATATTTTTTATTCTCATTTTTTTAATATTTTTTTATGTGACATTAAATGATAAGCTCATAAGTGAAACATAATAAATAGTTTTCAATTGAGTAATTCTACATACAATCGTAAAATACGTAAATACTGCGTAATCGTTTTAAAAAAAAAATTGAGTCCATTATTAAAGAATTAATATTTTTCATGTTGATTCTATATTTTATTTATTTTTTTAAAATAATTACATAAATATTATATAATTTACGATTGTAAACATCTTTTATCATTTCTAATTATTTACCTAAATTTACAAAAATAAAACAAAAATATATTTAAAATTCATTTATACAAATCCTAATTAGTTAGTTGTTAGGTATTTAGAGGCCAATAGAACATTATCCACGCGACAGTATTCTACTTTGTGATACTGTTCAATACATGAACGTTGAGTTTTTTTTTTCGATGTTTTTTAGGAGTGTTTGGATATAAAAATTATTTCATCTCATTATTATAAATTTTTTAAATTTTTATATAAAATATAATAAATAATTTAAAATTTTTAAATCTTAAAATAATAATAATAATATTAAAAAATAATATTTTATTTAACTCATAAATCATCTCATTTTATGTTATTATCCAAACAAATTATTAGTGTAGAACTCGTTCTCAAATATAATAATAATAGTTAAAACATAAGTGTTATAGACAAAGAATCCTAGAAAGATAAATTTAATAAACTGACACGAGTAAGTTATATCTACTTTAAAATATAAAAACAACTTTACAAATTAAAATATAATTTATATCAATTTATAAATTTATATATGTGTTAAAGTATTTTTATTGATATAAGAGAAATACTTTTATCACAAAAATATTTTATAAAATTATTTCATAAATTGATGTGATTTATGTTATATGTTGATTCTAAAATTATTTAAAAAATAAATAAATTTAATATACTACACTAAACTATTTCAATTCGTTAAATTTCTTTTAAGTAATGCTACACAACTTCCCTAATCTCCATACACTATATTTTATTAAATTTTTTAATAATTTTTAAAATTTTTTTTGAGTTTATTTTTTTTATTAATTTAATTCTTTTATTCATTATTTATATATTAAATATATGATAAAAAAAAATAAAAATTAAAAAAATGGTGTGCAGAAGTTTTGTGAATATGTAGATTTTTTCTTTGTATCCTTCGGAGGTAGCAATTCTCACGGCATAAATACCAATTTGGTGACAGGGAGCGAGTGTAGCGGTAGCCCCCCAAAAAAATATGCGCAGGAGATGATCGGACCGGGCTTCAAGCCAAGTAGGACTCTTTACGTTGTTACGGCCCAGCCGTTAACCACAATATCCTCGTCACAGTCTCTCCTGCATCGCCGCGTACGAAGCGACCAAGATCAGCGCGAGAGAGAGAGAGAGAGATGGGAGGAGAAGAAACCCTAGGACATCGAGGCTCGCTTGCAGCTCCTCTGATCTTCGTGATTGTTATCGGCTTCCAGTTCCTCTCCAGATGGCTTGAGCACTTTAAAAAAAATGTACATTCGGATTCTTCTAGCTTTATTTAAAATTTGATTTATTTTTCTCGATTCAGCTTCTCTCTAATTTAATTAAGGTTTCAACTGGTATGCTGTATTTTTTGTAATACTAATATTTCCATGAGCTGGATGATGGTTGCAATTAGAGATGTATTGTATTATTGCTCACAAGAATCTGGATAGATTGGACTTAGAAAGAAAAAAATGGTTGATTTTACATCACATTGAGAATTTTCCTTGAACAAAAATCTACTCTTTACAAAAAAGCTTAAATGAATCTCATCTTCAATTTAGCAGCTCAATGCGCTCATATGTGTATAGGTGTATATAATGGCTCTTAAGTCTTGACTGCATTAATTGCATGCCGGTCTTCCCGGGGAAAGATTTTGCTCTACTCGCTCCCCATGCAATGTTTTTTCTTTTTTCTTTTGCAAAAAACAATACAAAAACTAAACTTTTTTAGGACGAGGACGGTACCTAATTTTATTGATAACTTATCTCTTGTGACGGAGAAATGCCGTGGTTACAAAGAAGGTTGGTACAAAACATCCAAAAATCAAGCTTAAAAGATTATAAAAAAAATCTAAGATAAACCAGAGCAGTGTCAACCTGCAAGAAACAAATATACAACAGAACACCATAGCAACAAATTATTGTTTGCATCTCAAGTAGCAGCACCCAACTTTCTCACGCCTAAAGAAACCCTTCACTTCATTTGGAACATTGCAGGGATAGAAATGATGACATGATGCTCCTCTAGCTCCACTTTTGCCAAAAAAAATCAGCAATACCATTGACTTCTCTAAATACATGGTAAACCAAAATAGAAAAGAATGCCACAAAACTTATTATGTCCTCCCAAACATTCAGAGTAGACAAATATAAGCCCCTTTTGAAGTTTAGCCAATTCACAACCAGTAAGGAATCAGATTCCAAGTCAACATTTTTGGAGTTCAAACTTTCCTATCTCTCCATGCAATGATTGTCTGTTGTACCAGAACCAAGTAATTACTCCTATTCTGGATATGCGGGATATATTTTTCCTGTGGTTGTCAGTTTATTTCGGCCCATTAAATTCAATTCTAGTTTCCTGTTCTTAAATGATTTGTTTATTTTTTTCATGTGGTTTATTTTCAGAGAGGATCCAAGAGTGCTGTCTCAATCCAGTTGCGTGGAGAGATAAAGCAAATCTTGAAAGAGGCGAGCTCCTTGTCACAGTGAGTGGTTCTAGAGGTTTATATGAAGTCTATTCACCCACCTTTCCAGCTAAATCTCTCAATAAAACATCATTATGAAATTTTTTACGCTTTGAAGTACCGACGAATTAGAACAAGTAAAACCCAAAACGAAAGAGCATATGCTTGAATTTTTTTTTCAGGCAAACAGGGAACGCTAAAGCTAACCATTTCAAATAAGAGTTTTAACACTAACTTGATAAAACATTTCATAAAGTGTTTTTTAGCAATTACTGGTATCTGACTATGCATCCTGCATTTGTTGTTTATTATTCCTAAATTTAGGCTTGTCTGGTATCTATTGTGTAAAACTATATGATTTGCTCCTTGGTTGATCACAGGCCATCCACATTTGCACAAGCTGCAAAACTAAGGAGGTTAGCAGCTGCCAAGGAGAAGGAACTTGCAAATTGTGAGACTATTTGCAGCTTGGCTCCTTCACTTATATTTATTCATCTTGACGCATGAAAAAAAACTTATATTTACTCATGTTAAAGACATGTCATAATATATAAAAGTGTCTCGAATCTAGTTTTGTGAACGAGCTATTGGGCTGTTTTGAAAATTGCTTGCTATTTAGGAGCTATGTGGTTCATTATTTCAAGTTTTCAGCATACCTTCTTTAGATTTATCGTGGCAACTGTTATCTTTCAATATGCTTATGGTGAATGTTGCCAGTTGCCCACCGTATGTCCATTGTGCAATCCTTAAAATGGGAAAAGAAAAAATCAAAGAAAAGAACTTTCAAGAGAACATTGCACTGCATTTGTGGAGGTTTTTATGTTTTATTTTTCCCATATATAATGCTTCTAACACTTGAATGTTTTCCAGATCAAGAATCAATGAGCAAGGAAATGAAAGTGTCTTATGATTTGTATCTGAAAGTTCTATTTCTTTCTAAGGTGGTTCTGGAGCTTTTGAAATTTTGTCAAGTTAACTTCCTCCCTTGTTTGAGTTCTGAAGAGTTTGTTAGTTTTGTTGTATTGTAGGTTTTTACCTATTTTGTGCTCGTTTGTTGGTTTTGGAGGGTTCCTGTTGCAACCATTTCTGAGCAACTTGTGCAACCCTTCGGTAATGCCTTTTGCCACTCATCATTTTACTATCTTTGCTTCTGCCCCTGAAATTATACTTGATGGACTTGCAGTTTGATTGATCAGCTCAGTGGCAGACCCATGTTGTGCTTAGGCCCCAAAATTTTTTGAAAATTCAAACACCCCCTAGATTTTATTTATAAATATAGAAGATGCCCCCCCCCCCCCCAAAAAAAAAAAAAAAATTTATAATGCCTATATGCTCTCTAAAATTTCAATATACCTAGAAATGCCTCTCTCCAATTTTTTTTCCTATAGTCCCAAAATTTTGTATGGTTGATGATCTATATGAAAAATAGTTGAGAAGTTTTATCCTCTAGACTTCATTGACTATGAAATTTTTTATTTAAGGTCTCAATTATAGCATTTTAATGTGACACGAAAATATCTAGATTTTACATAAAACTTGATAAACTAGCTTACATACTAGAATGAAAGATGACCTTCTAAAAAATTACTTAGTTTATGAAGAAAATAAATTCTATATATTTAATTACAAAAATAAAAATGGATGAATATTATTCCATGAAACGCTATTGGTAGAAATCTAAAACATATATTAAGTTGTGTTTTTAGAATTTTATTTCATTGTGACTTATAAAAAAAAAAGAAAAATTATTTCATTGTGTGTGTAGAAAATTATCAAGATCTAATTTTATATATAATTATGTTTTAAAGATTTTTTAATCTCTTTTTATTTTACATAAACGTGTCACATGGTAGAAAAGTTGGCCCCCCCCTAAAATTATCACTGGTTCCGCCACTGTATCAGCTTGTGACATCCTTTTATTTACTGCCGTAAGATCAGACTAACTGAATGTTTGGGAAAAAAAAGTTTCAAGGTTTTCCAAAAACCAAAACAACTTTTACAAAAAGCCTAAAAAATCATCTTAAACAATTTTTTAAATTTTCCTTTGGCAAGCTGAATATTCATCAAGAATAAAATGAAAAATATTAGAGACTTCCTACCACATTCTGAACTTATGTGTTTGCTTCTTTTCCCTTTGCAGGGAGGGTGTTATCTTGGAGGGCTGGAGGTACCTTAAACAACAATGTTATGGTAAATAGCCTTTAACTTGTTTTCTTTTCTTATTATATTTGTGCACACTTTACGATAGAAACCTATGCAGATAACTTAAAATTTGTTTCACTAGTTCTCAGAAATGGCTGGGCCAGCACTCACTTCCCATACCTGTTGTAGTGCATCTTTTTTTACTGCTGAGCACTGCCCCCTACTGGCAGATTTCAGCCCTACCCTGGCACCTATCTTCCCTCACTTCAGTAGTGGCTTGCCAGTCTAAGGGGTATGGAGAGAGCGGATATATATATATATATATATATATATTATAATATAATTTTAAGTGGGCAAGTAGTATCCAAAGCTGAAACCCTTGAATCTTACCCACCCTATTTCTCTGTCTTTAAAGATTGACCCCTCCCGTCCATGTAATGGGTTGAAAAATCTGCCTATTACTCTTCCAGGTGGGCGACTCTTAGCAGGTGGGCTGGTCACACCTATTGTTGACAATCTTTAAAAAAGAGTTGCAATGTAATTCATTTACAAAGAGAAGAACACCCGGTGCAACCCGATTACAGAAAAAGCAATGGAGTGAGTTATCATGGTAACTGCTAACAGATGTACTGGGTTGGACATCTCTTAGTGCTTGAAATTGTGTATGGACCTACATAATCCCATAACACACTCTGGATTCCTGGCACCATCTGCTTTGATCCTGGTGCTAATAGGTTTATAATCTTGTTCTTTTATTGGAGAATAGGTGGTCAGGACCACTTTTATCGGTGGAGGTTCCCAACTATCATGCGTAACGATTTTTTGCATGTGTAATGTATTTAAGTTAGATATATGACATGATACACACTCATGAGGCCAAACCTTGCATAAAAAGTTCGGTCATGAGCATAATTGGTTACTCAGTTGAACTGATATATATATATATATATATATATATATATATATATATATTTTTGGTAAGAGAGGATTTGGTTAAAAGATCCACCTTGAGGAGTTGGGAGCCATAACCGGAGGTGCTGGTAACAGGTAAGCCCAAAGGCTGTTCCTGCCCTGTTAGGGGAGATGCCAAATATGTCTGTCTCCCTTCTACGGACAACCCATACATCACTCATCTAGAAAATTAGGAAAGTATTGTGTGAGGTTGAATTTACTTACCAAAAGAAAGAGTCATCTTTAATGTATTCTGATGCACTTTGGGTTTCTGAATGTTGCTTCTGATGGGCTACCCGTTGTGACTGCAGGTTGGGATAATACCTTGGTTAATACTGTCTACCAGGGTTAGCAAATTTGTTTGTCGACTCTTCAAGTAGAAAAAGTTTAGTGGTGATTAGTATCTTGTCATCAGAATTAGTGCGTTTTTTTCTCGAATTTCAAGGAAGAAAACGCCTGCACTGCCATTGCTAGTAACGAGGTACATTGTTTTATTGATATTTATTTGGAATGGATGTAAATCCATGTTATAGAGTAGTGAAAAGTAAAATTAGCATCTTGTTAAATACATTTCATATCTTGGTAAATGAAATTCGAAGTAGTGCTGCCTGTCTATTGCAAATTTTATTCTAGAAAGAATGGCATCGCTGCTCTATAACATATATAATTTCATATATAAGACATTGTGGCATCCCATAATTTTTGTTTTGTTTACACACACATATATTACACATACACGCGCACATGGGACAATCAATCTTTCTATAAGTAATCATTCCGAAGAATGATGATTTTGTTTTTACTTTTATTTTTTTGAAAGAAAGTAATGATAGTTTTATTTTAAGTTGGGTATACTGCTTGATAGGTTGTAAGTGTGAGATTGATATTAGAGCTAGCGTTCTTTGGTTTTATGCCGATAACTTGATGAAAATGCAACATTAGTAGAGTCTGTTAGAAATATTGTATGTACGCATGAGATTGTGGATCCTGCAATTTTGATATAGGAAGGAAGAGCTAGAGCTAGAGCTAGTGCGAAGCAGCAACAAGAAGCTGTGTTGCTTGCAGCTTCTTTTTCCCCTATGCTTAGATGGGGGGATCGTGAAACGATACGATACGAGGGCGGATCTTGTAACACAGCAGCCTCATTTTATGAACTTGTAACATTTTTTTCAAGTCTAAACCTATGAACTTATAATTTGAACAATGCAACTTATGAACTATATTGAATATTCTACTTTTTTTAAAGATTGTTTACCACATCAGTAAATATAAAAATGTTTACCACATCATTCTGGCCGAGAGGTTTTGACCATAGGTCCTGCTCGGCCTGTTCTCCAACCAAATTTGTGGTTTAGGTTGTGTCATGTTGCTGAACCAAACTTAACTGATCTCAAACTAATTATTGATAAGATCTTCTATTCTTTAAATTTTCTATAAAAAAATTAAATTTATCTTAACTTACTTTATACATTTTAACCTAAAAGGTTAAACTTATCTCAATTTAAAAAAGTTAAACTCATCTTAATGGGACTCACAAAATAATGTTATTTACTATTTAACTCATCTCAACATCCAAACGTAGTTTTAATTAGTTTGGATCCAATTTTTTACTTCTATTTTTCATATGCTAAATGCTGCTTTACATATGTCCTCTAAAACCCCAATTTTTCATCTTTCACGAGATTTGGAGTTTTGGACGCCAAACCTCTTAAATCTAAAATCCCAACTATCCACGTAACTAGGGAAATACAATGAGTTTGGGTCAAAATAGGTTTTGATTTGATAAGACACGATTAATAAATTGGTCAATTTTAGATCAATTGCGAAATTTGCAATCCATCTGTATAACCTGAATAAATTTTATTTTTAGATTTTATAAAATGTTTAGTTTTATATGACTTTATTGTTGTTGAGATGTAATATTAATAATAGCATTTGATGACTTAATATCTCAAATTATTAAATTTTTTGTTAATATGTGATTTTAGTTTATGAAGATATTAATTTTTTTAATATATCATTGGTTTGGATATTGATCATAAATTTTTTTAACATGAATCTAGTTGTAATTAGTTATCTTTGTATTATATATGAAATTATATTAATTGGTTTAAACAAATAAAAATGTGGATCATCTTAACCTATTTGTATAAAACAAGTTAAATCGGTTGAAACGGATTAGATGAGTCGTGTCCAGTTAATCCAATAAAGGTTTATTATTAATTAGGTTATGCGGGACGTGTCGGGTCATCCATTATTTATGTGTCCAATTAAAATTTTAGAGTTTGCCTCGTTTAATTAAATGGGTCAGGTTCAAGTTGATTCATATAATCTAATACTCATGAGTTGAACATGAAATACCACCCCACACATAATATATCAAGACAGTATGACTAGACTAATAATATATAATATATAATTTTGAAAATATAGAATAACTCATTAGAGCATTGATATTGAATTATCTATTTCATTAAGCAAAATTTGTCTATTACCACACTTTTTGTATTTTACTTATTCCACTAAAAATTTAATTCCACATTAAATTATCCATCTAAACTATATATAATAATAAATATTATTTATTTTCAGTTTTTTATTATTCTGTTATAATTTTTATATCATATTTTGCATATCTACAGGTTATCTATTTTTAATCAAATAAAATATTTAATTTTAATTATCATAATTTATAGCACACATTTTATAGATATTTTTATAATTAATAACATAACGGTTATATTTTTTATTCTAAATAAATTTTTATTTTTTGCTTATATTTCTAAAGCAAACCGGTCAATAAAGTTTGAGCGCATATTTGACCCTTGTGTGTGTTGAGCTTGAGCAACAAGCTCAAATGGTTATTGGAGTCTTTCGTACCTAATTTACTGCATACCACTTTTAGACTTAATTAACCAAAGTTTGACATTTTAGATTAAATGGCTACACCACTGCCAATACTATTAAGGACAGCACATGGACTAAAGTTAAAATCTAAAACCCCAAAGATTGAGATTGATTGAATCCCGTATTTGAAAATATAATTTTTGGAAAATTAGAATTTCTAAAAATAATAGTTTATTAATTTATAAACTTAATTTCATAGAATTTCAATATTTGACCAAACATTTTGCATCTAAAATTTACAAAAAAAAAATTATTTGTCCCGTCTAGTTATTGAAAAAATTCTATACACCATACTATCATCTCACTATATAAGATGTAACATATTTATAATCATTAAATGATCATTTGTCAAATGATTATTTATCATGATAAATGTACCACATCTTACATAATGTGATAAAAATGGAATAGAAATGTGATGTATAACATTACTCCAGCTAATGATATGTTAAAGATTATAGAATTCAAAATTTCAATTTGAAAAGAAAATTGATAAAATGAATATTGTAAGTAAAAGTGTAAATAAAGTTGTAAGTATATGTAGCATTACTCTTTCCACAATTGGACGCAAGCTCATGCATATACATACATATATACATATATACATACATATAGTAATGTGACCCATCATCATTTTTATTATAATCCTCCCACTATTCCATTATGTGATATTTAATAATTGGAGGATATTTATTATATTATAAAAGAAAATTCTAGTAGAGTCCCTCAAAATTACTATTCAAAGTTATCGCTCGAGTATTTTAATTAATTAATTAATTTCTTACTTAGTGGTTAAGAAAATAATTATTAATAAAATTGTGTATTTTTTTTCTTAATGATTAAGGATGCTAAAAATGTTTAAAAGAAAAAAAAAATTGAAATGAACCAGTGGTACTCTCCACTGTAACCACTGGCGGTCCGCTAGCATGATCCAGATATATATGTGAAAAATTATACTCAATAGCCCTACACCATTCACGTGCTAAGGAAATAAAAAATAAAAGAATTCTTCTGCTCAATAAGTGTGTAGTATAGGATTACTGAGTAGAATATCTCTCTCACACACACACACATATATATATATATATATATATATATATAATGCTTTTTTTTTAGACTGCATAATGAACTTTTTTTTTATGACACTATATATATAATGAATTTGCATACAGGAGAAGGGGACTTATATCGTATCGACAAAGAACCAGACTCATTTTCTTTCCCCTTCCTCCACGACGACGTTCTGTTAGGGTTCTGCCTTCTCTCTCAATTGTGCTCTCGTGCCGAAGACTTGAACAAAAGCCTCGAAGCCATGTACGGACCGAGAGGGTTAGTTGATAGACTTTAATCTCCTACGTGCTTCTTTTCTTATGCCGATTCTTCTTCTATTTCCTGTCGTTTCATATGGCGTAATTGTGAATCGATTCAATTGGTTTTGCGCCTATTTTATTCTGATATGATGATAGATAGGATTTAGGGCTTTTGGTCCTCTGCTCTTTATTTCTTATTTTTTTCTTATGAATTTGAAACCAAATCTACGGGAATATAGATCTTTGGCTGTTTTGATTTACCTGATAAAAGAGGAGAAACTTTTTTTGCCGTTTTTTATCGCTTGGTATTGGGTAGATAAAAGTTATGAAAAGTTGTCGAAAAAAAAAGGCTGCGTAATTTTTTTTTTTTGATTGGCATTGGGAGTCCGGTGCCAGCGTCCTGACTAATTTCGGGGTGCACGAGTCCTGACTAATTACCACTTGAGTCAACCCCTAGGGGTTAATTAGCTTTACCAGTCTTAGACTCTAAGATTTTTATATATATTTTATAATTAAATACCCTTAACTCATCGAGTAATGTGTTCTTTTTAGAAGCCTTAGGTATCAATGAGTTTATTAATTATCTTGTACACTGAAAATTTGTTATTGGTAGAAAAACAGTTTAGGATATGCTACAGGAAGTGAAAATAATTATTAATGTTAATGCTTCGGTTCTTGATGTGGGAGCCAATCTTTCTTCTGATAACATCCTTTTCGTGAGGAATGTGTGACAGACTGATTGCCTAGTTTTCAAGCAGAACTTCCTATAATGGTTCGAGTGTGCTATATGTTTTTTTTTTTTTTTAAATTCCAATGATGCTTGCACAATTTCCTGTTTGACTGTGCAAAAAACTTCCAAGTTGAAGTTGATGCACCAAAAGCAAATTGTTGGAGTTGATTAATTTTGAAGATGAACTTCTTGTACTCAGACTGATTATTACTCTAATTACTTTTTTTTTTTATATAATTTATTATTATTATTATTATTGTATCACTTTTGTTCTTTACAAGGTATAATTCTAGTCATCATGTTGAATGCACATATTTCATGCTTTGATGATGATGGTTATCACTGCTAAGAGTTCATTGTTAAGACTTAGTGTTTTCCTTGCTTATGCAAAGTATGTTTTGGTTTGTCTGGGGTTTATATGTTGGTTGCTTTGAAGAGGGCCAGCATAATACTATTTAGGATGAATAATGTAGTGATAAAGACTTAAAGAGTTGGGTGTCAGGGAATAGTGGGTTGGGTTTGGTTTTATTAACTGGTTGAGTGGGGGATTTTTTTTTTTCTTTTTCTTTTTGGGTATATATAATTGAAGGGCAATGTTGGGAAGCGGGGGGTTTTCGGACGGGTACGAGGTCGGCTCAAAGAGACAAAGAATGATGGAATCCAATCCCTACTTCGCAGTGAGCAGTAGCACAAGTGGCTTTCAACCTTATGGCTATGGTGGTGGCTTTCATCCCCCTCCCTTTCCAGTGGTCCGGCTCCGGGGGCTTCCCTTCAACTGCTCCGACATTGAGATTTTCAAGTTCTTTGCTGGGCTGGACATTGTCGACGTTTTGCTGGTCAATAAGAATGGACGGTTCTCAGGAGAAGCCTTTGTGGTGTTTGCGGGATCGATGCAGGTCGAGTTTGCGTTACAGAGAGACCGGCAGAGCATGGGTCGAAGGTATGTGGAAGTTTTCAGATGCAAGAGGCAGGATTATTATAGTGCTGTAGCAGCGGAGGTAAACTATGAAGGAATTTACGATAATGACTACCATGGAAGCCCACCTCCAGCTCGATCAAAGAGGTTCAGTGATAAGGACCAGCTGGAATACACTGAAATATTGAAGATGCGCGGCCTCCCCTTTTCTGTGAAGAAAACTGAAATTGGTGAATTTTTCCGGGATTTCAAGCTGATAGAAGAAAGGATACACATAGCATGTCGCCCCGATGGAAAAGCTACTGGAGAGGCATATGTAGAGTTTGCTTCTGCAGAGGAGGCTAAGAGAGCGATGAGCAAAGACAAGATGACAATTGGGTCCAGATATGTGGAGCTGTTTCCTTCAACACCAGATGAAGCAAGAAGGGCTGAGTCGAGGTCAAGACAGTGATCAGGCCCTGGGGTCAGCATTTTGAATGTTATGGTTTATTTTTTGGTGTTCCAATGAGATGTGCATGTTTCTTACAATCCGTAGGCGTGTGTTGGTGCTACAACTTTCTTCTTTGTAGTTTGTGTTCCTGGAACATTTATCTTGTTATGCTTTTAACTGTTGGATTTTACTTAATGCAAAGGTGCGATGAATCGAAATTATGCTTATTTGGCAATATCTCAAAATCAGATCCATTGGCAAATGGTCCGGACATTATTCGGGATGCTTGACCAGTTGACCAGGTTCAACTCAACGTTAAGCCAATGCATACGAAACAGAAGAAAAAAGAATTGAGCTTTGAAAGCTGATAGAAAGAGAGTTGAAAGGTCACAATTAGAAGCAAAACTGTAGTAATGCAGAGGTCAAACTTTTTATACCACTTCCATATGATTGATTACTTCTTCCTTATGCTGTTTCTACTGCCTTATTGATTGAGATTGATAGGCCATGGTTTCTAAAATCTCTAGCTCTATGCTCTCTGTTTGAGAGCATCTTGCATAAATCTTTTGGTCTCACGCTCTCACTCGGCAACTCCAATTCCATGTAGAGGTCTCAATTTTGACGTATAAAAAGAAGAATGGGGTTAAAAGAAAATCCCAAAAACCAAGTTTATATATATATATATATATATATATATATAAACACAATTCATAAATGAAGAGTGCTAACCCACAAAGAGATTATATTAAAGTAATCTCACAAACTGACGTGACTCTATGTGAGCTGTTAGATATGTATTATAATAAAAGTAATTTTACAATCTGATAGATCTCAATAAGACACATCAGTTTGTGAGATTATTTTTGTATAATCACTTTGTGACTAGAGTATTTCTCTTTATAGAAACCTATGCCAGTTAACATAAAGACAAAACTCTATTATCAAAGTAAACTAACTTTACAAGCAAGGGAAGGATACGAACCTGTCAACAAAGGATAAACAAAAAAAAAAAAAAAAAAAAAGCTAATAAGAAATTATTAATGACGAAAACATGGAACACCTGCTTTGTTAATGGTGTGAATACCTAGCCTAGCTAGCATATGTTTTAGGAGTTAATATAGAATAATGAAGCAACTTGTATTACTCAATGCTCCATGTGTTACAAAGCTCTCAGCTAAATTATTTCCATCCGCGTCAAGCCAAATGGAAACCATCATCCCATATGTTTGAGATATTTACATAACGGTTGAAGTAATGATACATACAGTCGTGAAGTATGCAAGTGTTATGCAATTGTTTTGAAAAAGAGTGAGATCTATTTTTTTAAAATTAATTTTTTTTATATGAATCTCATATTTATTCATTTTTTTCAAAGAGATTCCGTAGTGCTTACGCACTCTACAACTATAAATATCAAGCACCCTACAACTACAAATATCATTTATCGTCTTTCTCTATTAAGTTTAAGTTTACCTATGCGAGAGGGGAAACAAATAAAAATTGGCCCAAATATTTGATAGATAATAACATACAGTCACACAAAGTCAAGTTTTATTATTTTTTTTTTTATTTATTAAAAAAAAAACGTACTGCATATATTGCAAAACCATTTAGATGTTTTCTTTTGATGTTAAGGCTTAAGGAATCCATCCAGCTAGGAAAAAAGTAGTACACTGTTGGTTTTGCACGAGTCCGTGAACACCAATCGCTTCTGTGTTTATTTTCCTTGTTGAATGTGTTGAGTATGAGTTTCCATAAGGATACTTAATGGGGAGAGGATAGACTATAATCTGAGAGAAAGTGCTTGCAGATTTTTCTTGTGTCTAGGCCAATCTCTAACGAACTCCAACAGTACATACATGGTTGACCACAGTGGTGGTAATAAATCCTGTCAATAAGATGAAAAAAAAAAGTGCAGATAGAGTTGGTAATGAACTAAACAAGAATTTGGAATTAGAGAATCAAATCCCAAAGTTAATTTAATAACTCCCAATAATTCTCTTTTGTTGAAGGTAGGAGGAGTATTGGGCAGAAGAGAACTCGGTCATTAGTTTTCGTTGACTACGACGCTACTTCAAACATAGTGGTTGCCTATAAAGTACTGGACCTTACAATGAAAAAACCATAGTGGATTCATGGTAACTGGGCGAAAAAAAGTCTAACAGAAGAAAAAGCTACCATATGTTCGTGTATATATATATATATTTCGGCTCCACTTTCCCCTTGTCTCCTACTTGAGTCTTTTCTCCCTCTACTTCAGCTTTCCATTGTTTCCTTGGACTTTGCTATAAGCAAGTTAATCTCATCTTGTTGGCCTGGCCTTGTAATCATAGGTTGATATGGGACTTTGCTTAGGATCTCTCGCTCATGAGCCTGATCCTACCACCACCACTTCACCACCTACTCCAGGTTGCATTCCAAATTAAATCTTAGACACATGTTCATGATCATCTTTGTTTTTTCTGTTTCTTCTAATTTTTATGTTGGATCATGTTCTTTTCCTCTTCTTAGGGACATCAAGCAGCAAGAACATAGAATCATCAGCAACAAGCAGCAGTACCGGGAAGAGTCAATTTTCAGGAGTAAGTGGAAGCGCGGACGAGTCATATCCTAATGGCAAAATCTTGGAGACACCCAACTTGAAAGAATTCAGCTTTTTGGATTTAAAGACCGCGACTAAGAATTTCAAGACGGATTCTTTGTTGGGAGAGGGAGGCTTTGGGAAAGTTTTCAAGGGTTGGATGGATGGGAAGACGCTCACGCCCTCTAAGTTTGGCACTGGCATGGTGGTTGCTATCAAGAAATTGAAATCAGAAAGCATGCAAGGTTTCCAAGAGTGGCAGGTGTTAATTTCAACAGAAGTCTTCTTTTGTTAGGCATTCAATTCACTGTTATTTCTATATTCTGCAGAAAACGTCGTATTTTGTTTTTATGGACAAGGTTATATAAGAAAAAAGAAAACAAAATGGGAGAAAAAAGAGCTAGTTCTATTCATGGTTGCAGTCATGCTTGGGCAAGATTGCATTCATATTCCATTTATGGAATCCGGCATATAGAAAATTCAATATTTAATTTCCACTCTAAATATAATTAACAAAGTGTTTAGTAAGCATTTAGTTTATTGTTTTTTTTTCCACAAATATATATTTATATATATATATAATTCTATACATCACGCTATCATCCGATTATATAAGATATGATATATTTATCACTAAAAAACATCCAATATCTTCTTGCATTTGTTTGCACTAGTTATTAGACAATAAAAGGATGGGAGAAGAAGAGCTAGTCATTATTGGCTACAATCTTGTTTGGGCTTAACTACATCCTCATATTCCATTGTGGAATCCAGGATATGGATTAGGGTCCCACCTGTACCACTCTGTTGCTATTGATTCCAAGTCCACCAATGGTGAGAAAGAGATGTGGCTTTTAAGGTCCCCACAATGTGCACACTACGGGCACGTTGCTTAACCATTAAACGCCTCCTGTTTTGGTCAATGACATTTAAATTGTAGGCCGGAGTCCAGACCAATAACGATAAATATCACTAGTCTTCGTTAATTTCAAGGATTGAATCTTGCTTCCTATCCATACAATCTATGACTAATTTGATTCCCATTTGAGTACAGAGTAATGCTATACACCATACTACCATTTCACTTTCATCTCATTAAATATGATGTGGCATATTCATCACTATTAGATGATAAAGAAGCATGAAATAAATGATCATTTAATGGTGATAAATATGCCACACCATACTTAATGGGATAGTAGTATAGTGTATAGAATTTTCCATGCATTTAGGTTTGTTTGAAGACCCAGCTAATCACAGCAGAAAATAACCAAACAGAGGCTCTACTAAAGGAATCAGCAATAAGTCAAACTTGGTCCATTGTAAATGCCTGATTAGACTGAAAATTCAATCATACTAAACTTCAGTAGTTTGTACCTTTTTTTTTCTAGGCAAGTGCAGTAGTTTGCAATTCAATGTATGTCTATACCTGCTTCTGGTAAACTTGATGTGTGAGCTAATCATTGTACTAAAAGCCTCTTGGGATTTTAGTTTCTCTCTACTTCTCAATAGTCAGTTTGTTACTAAGGCCCAATCAACAACATGAAAGCAATGCATTGACGTCTCACTTATTTTGTAATTCAAAAGCCAGGCTATGTAATAGCAATGCATTGACGTCCCGCAATATGCATCTCCAAGATTTGGGACCATACATCATGGTTGGTTTCGGTAAGAATAATGCTGGCTTTGAAGCCAGAGTTTTCTGATTGAACATGTATAACAGATGAGGCTTCGGGTGGTAATATGGTACGGGTGTCTCTCTGATACCAAGTCAAAATCAATGGTACATCAGAGAACAAGAGGTTTAGGAGGAAATTAAATATTTGCAGGAATCCTAGTTTATTTTGTACAGCTAATAATAGATACAACTTGGAGATGATTATGCCAATCGTTAACAGGATTCTGTTTACTACCCTAATAATATGATACAGTTTGAGCCTCCGGCTATCTGCTTAGCCAGTTTCCTACATTTCTATGCCTTTCGGGTATAATCATTTCTTCTGCCACTAAATTTGTTTTCCCTTTGGATTTTGATTGTGTAGTCAGAGGTAAATTTTCTTGGAAGACTATCTCATCCAAACCTGGTCAGACTATTTGGATACTGTTGGGAGGATAAAGAGCTGCTCCTTGTGTATGAATTCATGCAGAGGGGAAGTCTGGAGAATCATCTTTTTAGAAGTACGAGTTCTGAGGAGAAAATTGTGAAAATAAAATTGCTTTTGCTGTATTGATGTGTTTACTAAATGAGTTTTTTGGTGGAGCAGGGAGTCCTAACATTGAGCCGCTTTCTTGGGACATACGGCTCAAAATAGCCATTGGCGCAGCACGGGGCCTGGCTTTCCTACACACTTCAGAAAAGAAAGTCATATACAGAGATTTCAAGGCCTCAAATATACTGCTTGATGGGGTTTTTCTTTCTGTGATCCATGTCTTTTTTTCTGCCTCTAGTTTTGGTGTTTAATGCTTAAATACGTCGCTAATAACATAGGAACTGAAAACCAGATAGGAAGGTAGCTTCTATTTTGAAATGAATGGAAGTATCTCACTACTCAAAAATTCCTTTTTGTTTCCTTCCAAGTGTTTTGGCTACAAAATGCAGCAGTTTGCTCCTTTTGATTGATGAGGAGACGCTAGAGAAGATATTTGAACCTATTGTTTTAGCAGTAGTTTGAGGTTTGGAGTATTCAGCTTGTAGCTGATATTTTAATGCACGAGACTTATGAAGAATCAAAAAGAGCATTAGTATAACTAGACTTGAAAACATGTTGAAGAATCTCTCTTGATTATCTCCCTCACAAACATATAGATCCAATCTGGCTTTGTCCCAGGATATTGGGGTGTTTCTATGGGACAGGAAGGTACTCATTACCTATATTATGAAAAACATTGCATGTAGGACAGACAGTGACCATCAATATTTTATTTATAGCCCTTTTTTATTTTCTAACTCCTGCAGAACTACAATGCAAAAATATCAGATTTTGGCTTGGCAAAATTGGGACCTTCTGGTGGTGAATCACATGTGACAACCAGGATTATGGGCACATATGGTTATGCTGCTCCAGAATATATAGCAACGGGTAATGCTATCTTTAATAGATCCTAGAAATTTTGGGAAAAAGAAGATTACTACATAGTGAAGTCTTGCCATTTGATTGCATGAATGAGAGATCGGTATGATTCTGCATCTGCTGAGTGAATTGATAAAAGATATAAAGAGAAGCAAAAAAAATATGTCCATTCAAGCCCGATACTTTGAGCCATAATTTTAACAGTAAATGCTGCCATTGCTCCATATTTCAACAGGTCATTTGTACGTGAAGAGTGATGTGTATGGCTTTGGTGTGGTGCTGCTTGAGTTGCTAACAGGGTTACGAGCACTTGATACGAAAAGGCCTAATGGGCAGCAATCTCTGGTTGAATGGCTTAAGCCATCTCTTTCTAATAAAAGAAAGTTGAAATCCATAATGGATACGAGGATGGAGGGCCAATACTCACCAGTGGCAGCATCACAGGCAACAGAACTCGCTCTGAAATGCCTGGCACCAGAACCTAAAAGCCGCCCATCCATGAAAGAAGTGGCGGCAGCTTTGGAGCGTATTGAAGCAACAAAGGGAAAACCAAAGGCAAAGGAGTCCAGAATCGACTCTACTGCTGCAGCTCATGGCCAACAACCTATTCATCGTCGTTCTCCCTTTCATGCCGGTCACCATGGTGCTGGAATTTGATACAAACAGATATTCACATAAAAGCAACGTGTAGTAGTCTGGTTTTTTCATTCTTTGGATTCAACAAATTTTGTATGTAACTCACCATCTATCTCGATCTCTTCAATGGGTGTAATTCTGTTGTAATACTCTATTAAAACACTGAATACAGTAAAAATTGTAAGGCGACTCAACCAACTTGGTTCGGTAGTTAGAGTCCAATTTGATAACTTTGTGCGAACAGATCCTGGCAGTAAATATCATGCATTTGGGATTTGCCAACCCAGACAGACAGACATCATGAAAGGCGCTAATGTTCCAATTTGTTGCTTATAAATAATATGCATGGGATCTGAAAACCAGATGGCAACATATATAGCTGCTATTCTCGTGGCTTTTGCCTAGAATCCTTGCTGTTTTCTCATGTGGTTTTTCCCTTCTCCTTGCATGCTCTCTTCCCCCTTACTTATGTTCTTGGATATTTTCTTTCTGAATATTATTATTCTAATTTTAAATCTTTTTCAATTTTAAATCTTTTAATTTTTTTATTTAATTATTACCTAATCATTCAAACTTTTTCAAATTTTCAAACAATATAATTTTTTCAAATTTCAAAACAAAAATAATATTTAAATAATTTTTTAACTTCGTAACATTTTTATTCAAAACTCAATAAAGCATCTTAACTAAAACTATTTCACTATTATCCACGTATCGTTCTACTAATATTTACAAAAAAATTTGTAGAGCTAGCACTTCCCAACATAGTTCACATATCGTTCTACTAATAAACATGGACCAATCAATGAAAACCTAATGCCCAGCTGAACCAATTGTCTATCTATCATATTCATAAATAAGCCAAATTCTTTGTATTAGTTTTCGAGTTTTGCTATATATAAATCACTGTTTTAACACACAGATCCATTATAATTTAAAATAAAAATTAAAAATTAAAAATACTAATAATTTTTTAGTATACCTGATGTGAAAAGTTTTCATATTAGCAGTATGTTGGGTGTGTAAAAAATAAGATTTATACATAGATTTTCTTCTAATTTTTTGTTTTTATTTGAGGAATTTGTTGTGACCCTCCAACTTCTATAATAATGTTAATGTTGCTATTGTTGGAGGAAGCATACTGTAGTTATTAAACATCTACCAGTGCTTGGGTCATGCCTATTTATTTATTTACACTAGGCAATAATATCAAAGCAAAAGTGTAAGCGGTGAAATGGTAACAGGAAATGTGCTACAATATTAATTTAATTTTTTTTGTTAAGAAAGGGTAGCTATATTTGAAATGATATTTATTATTTGCAAAATTTGATATTAATTATTTTAAAATTGGAGGGCAGCAATCAGTCGTGGAAATTGCACTATTAAAGCCGAGATCAGTCAAATATATGATATCTTATTCTCAAATCCATACTCACATTATTTTTAGAAAAAAAAAATAAAAAACTTTTAGAGTTCCGCTGCGGAGCGGTCTGGCTGTTTAGATGAGAAAATTAGCCCTCCATTCACATGGTGACATGTAGATAAAAATACAATAAACCCTTTAAACCTCACCACACACAATCACAAAAAGACTTCAGCTGAGAGGAGAACTGCTCTTGCACTGAGCTTAGCCTTATTTCTCTGCCAAACACCTCATCGCTGCTTCATCGAACCTCTCTGCCTCCAGACCAATTTTTAACCCCGATTTCGCTACTCAATTGTAACACCACAAAGCCGGCATGAATTTCAAAAACAAATAGGCATCCACACTATAAAACCCAAGATAGATTTATTCCCGAATTCGAGGAAGGAAAAGAAAATAGGAATGAAAGTAACTAGGATAATGCAATTAGGAGGTAGTGAAAGATCGAGAAAAATAATAAAACCTTAAGAGAGCAAGAACACGAGTGGGGAAAATGAGGGATAAAATCGAATAACTTTTATCAACAGCAGTACAAACCAATCAAGTCAGGTGCTTCGTTCTGAATTATTTTGGATTTTTTAGGGGAAAATTTTTCTTTCCTTTTTCTTGTCCTAGACGTTGCATCATGTTTACATGGGAAGAAATAATGAAAAAATGACAAATAGAAATATGAGGAATATCATGTTTTCATGAAACGGGGGTGCAAAGGGGAAGGGCCTGCAAACTGCGAGTTAGAAGGGGGTTTTAGCTGCTAAGGGGTTTTCGAAGGAGAAGGGGAAGGAGTTGTGAGCTGCGAAGGGATGTGTTTTTGAAAGGGTTCCGTCGTGATTCAAAGGGGCTGCAAAGGGGAGGGGGTTGTGTCTCTCGCGAAAGGGAAGGGGCGGATGAGTTACGATTCAAGTTATTTTTTCTTTTCTCTTGAGGGGTTTTGTGATCTTGAGAATTTTACTTGGTTTTTGTCCAAAAGTTGTAGAAGATGGTCGGGTTCCTTCGTTCCAGAGAATCTGCCATGAACAAGGTGAGTCAAGTAAGCGGGTTCCTCTCTCTCTCTCTCTCTTGCACTCCTTCTCTGTTCCTCTCGGCCTCAGCCCATCCTCTAGATCGTCTAGGTCACCGCCACCATCTGGGTCACCGACACCGTCTGGGTTGAGCTCCACCACCGTTTAGATCTAGCGTCATGCGAGATGGCAGTGTTGAGATCTTGAGCCCGTTGGGGTCCCTCAGAAAGAAGTAGAAGGGGCAACATACAAAATATGAGTGAGGAAGAAAGTGAAATGGATTCAATGATCTGCTCCATGCAAATGTAAAATAAACATAATAAATCGTCTACGTGTCGCGCTGTGAATGGAGGGCTGCTATTCTTTACTTAACAGTCGGACCGTTCTCCAGCTTTTCTCAAACTTTTATGGAGTGACAGAGAAATTTAGAAGACGAAGGATGGTTGTCGATCAATTCGACGGTCGGCTTGATGAAATAAGAAAAGTCAAAGTCCAATTTCCAACTTTGTAGTCACAGGTAGAAATGCAACCAATTCGATTTGGTCTAGTTTTGAATAAATTTTGGGATCCATTCAATATATACTAGTTTTATATTCTGTTATTCTCTTAAATCGATACTTTCAATTTTATTGATTCTAGTTTGGTCCAATTTAATTTTTAATTTTTTAATTTATATTAAGGTTAGATTTGGATAACAAGTTGAGACGAAAATTAAATAAAATATTATTAGAATATTATTTTTAATATTATTATTATTTTAAGATTTAAAAAAATTAAATTATTTATTGAATTTTGTGTATGAATTTGTGAAAGTTATAATTATGAGATGAGATGGGTTGAAATTAACTCTAAATCCAAACCGAGCCCAAATCTCTAATCTCTTATACTTATATATATATATATATATATATATTAATATTTATAAATATTAGTAATACACTAATACTATTAGTATATAGTAATACTATTGGCATGGTACTATTACTATATGTTAGTGATAATATAGTAAATAATTAATATACTAATGTATATTAGTATTACTAATATATTTATCAAAATTAATATGTTGAGAATTTATTAAGCCATAAAATATAATTAATATATATTTTATATTTAAAACACATAATCAAATAAATATTCATGTTTAACATTAAAATTTTATGTATAAATTATAATATAACATTATTTCATATATAATTATAATTTATAAAAAATATATATAATGTAAAAATATTATATAATATTAAAAATTAATTAAAAATATATAATTATGTGAACTGGTCTGATCTAGCCCTAGAAAACATAAACCGAAACTGGACTTGTTATGACCGGTTTTTAAAATGGAAGAATCGGTCTCGAACAGAACTGGTCCAAAACCAGACCGAACCAACTGGTCGGAGCCGATTCGGACCGGTTTTTCGATTATTCGATTTATCTTTACAGCATTACTCATTAGAACAAATTTGGCTAACAATGAAAATGCTTGAGCTATCTAGAATTTATTCAAGAGTTTTTATCGATTTGATTTTTTTTATTTAATGATTAAAAAAATATTTTTTAATAAGTTTATAATTTCTTTTAAATGTTTAAATTGATTTAAGAAATACTTGGAAAAAATAAAAAATACATTTTATACTTATTGGTAGAAACTGCCGATGACCCTAGCAATTCCCCTTTAAAAATGGTTTACATTGAAGGAGGCAAAAGATAAATATTTTACTTGCTAATTACAATAACTTTGTATATTTGTATGGTTACTTTACACCCGTCATTAATAATTTATAATAGATTTAAATTATAAAATATGAGAAAAATAAATTAAATAAAAAATTATAAAAAAATATTAAATTAATAATAACTTATTTAATAAATAAATAATTTATCGTAGAAATATCTCTAAAATAGAATACTCCCACACCGCCGGCCAAGATGAGGTGGCCAAAAACAAATAGAGAAAGAGAGCTGGTAAACGTGTATTGGGTTTCACTGTTGCTCACCTCCCCCCCAACCGTGCCTCTTTACCTCGCCCATGCTAGGGTTCGCGGAGAACAAGTCCACCGACGTCCACCTCACCCAAATCCACCGATTGACACCTCGCCCAAGTCCCACAGAATTTCCAGCTACAGTATTGGCGCCGATGAAGACTGGGTATGCCTTCCAGCTTAATTCAGTAGACGCCCGATTTTATGACTAAACTTCACCTCTTGTACACACATGCCGGCGAGAAACGGGGAAGGGAAGCAGAGGTCGGTGCCGGAGGGGGAAGGAGGTCACGGGTATAGAGGAGCTCGTGCCTTTCAATTATTTTACCGGGACGTTTTGGTCATTTCAGGCTTCCAGCGTGGTTCCTGTTTAGCTCTACTTCTACGTTGCCCTTTACATAGTTACACGTGTTGTCGACTCTTTTTATTTTATTTTTTAAGCACATCGTCGTTTCTGTGTGCTTTTGTGCGGTTCGGTTCTTCCCGTGTCCTTCTCCCTCACTCGGTATAAAATAGTGTACCTCACTTGCACTAGCGGCACTAGAATAAAAGGTGGGGGCGGCTGGCTGTAGTTTCACTTTCCACTGCTCTTTCTTTTAATTGAAATAAATGTCTCTTCAGTTCTATTCATGTTTCTTTCTTCATAATATCGATTAGACTTCGGTTTCTCTATATATATGAGTGAGTGGGGCAGCACTAACCATGAGCTTTGTATTCGATGAAAATATGGCAGGTTTCTAGTTCTTTCTTGTGAATCGTGGGTGATCCAGATGCTCATGGTTATTTTTGCTTTGATCTTGGAACTGTAATCGCGACTTGGTTATTCATGTAAGTCCTTTCCTATTTCATAGATATGTAATGGCTTTGCATACTTGCCCATGTATGTTGTCTTGGTATTTTGTGGTTGTTCGGAAATTCAAATAATAGGGAACACGGAAAAAGTAAAAGAAAGATATATTCGATTATGGCAAGTGCAGCTTAAATGGAATCTCAGCCTAGAACGAGAGGGAATGAGTAAATAAAGAAGTTTCAATCCCTCGATCAGTGTAGTTATATCATCATATTTAATCATAAAAGCTTGAAGACTTGAAGTTATGTTCCAAGAACGATGCTTTAGAATGAGATCTGAAAAAAAATCTCTACATCTGGGTGACTTGGGATGTCCTCATCCCTTTTTAATGAATTGATGCATGTGTTTAATATAGCTATCTATCTGCTTTTTAGTCTTGGTGTCTTGACCGTTTCATGTCTGCATGTCGTTCTTTACAAAAGTGGCCCGCAAACACAGAGATAGTCTTATAGGAAATCTTTGCCCAATCTGCTGATTAGTTAACCTAGTATTCGTGTACACTCAAAAAGACATTACTTGATTGGTAATAGAAGTCATTTTTTTTTGGATAAGTATAGAAGTCAATTTTATCAGGCACCCACTAGAAGTAGCTTTTAATTCGCCAAAACACTAGTTTTGAGTGCTTTTTTGTTGTTTGTTTTTCTTGGTTGGGTTGGGGGTTATAATACTGGTTCTTTTGGTTCTTGAGTTTCTTGTAAGAATCGAACTTCTTCATGCTGTAACATCACTGACTGAGCTATCGCATTGACAATTTATTCACATTTTCCTCCAAACCTCCTGATTATTTGCTTTATTCTCTTATCTCTGTTGCTGCCTGTGGTTTTTCTACCGATATGGCCTAAGATTTTTTTTCCTCTTACTTATAAAAAAAATCTGTATTCCTCTTGAACAGCATATTTTGGCACTGGTCATATAATGGCGAAAGATAGAGGTGATAGTTTAAGCCAATTGTCTGGGGGTCTGGGTAGTTTTTTGAGAAAGTGCCTTTTTAGTATTCTTTCAGTGGGTCCACTTCCCAATCACATTGCATTCATCATGGATGGAAACCGAAGGTATGCAAAGAAGCACAACATGGCAGAAGGGGCTGGCCACAAGGCTGGCTATCTGGCTCTCATGAAGACGCTTTGTTACTGCTATGAACTGGGGGTGAAATATGCAACAGTCTATGCCTTCAGCATTGACAATTTCAAAAGGCGTCCTGAAGAGGTTCAATCCTTGATGAATCTAATGCTAGAAAAGATTGAAGAATTGTTAAGGGAAGAAAGTATTGTAGACCAATATGGTATCAGAATATACTTTATAGGTAACCTAAATCTTTTGAGCGAGCCTGTCAGGGTTGCAGCTGAGAAGGCAATGGCAGTCACTGCCATCAATACCAAGACTGTTCTTCTGATCTGTGTAGCCTACACTTCTTATGATGAAATCCTGCATGCTATTCAAGAATCCTGCAAGATTAAAAGGAACGAGATTGAAGAACGAAATGTAAGTAAAGTTAGCAATGGTGTGACTGAAGGTGCTGAAGAGGTTGATGAAATACATGGTGTCATTATGCATAATGTTCAAGGATATTGTGAAAATAGGTCCAATAAACTTCAGGTGTTGAACAAAAGTAGAGTTTACGGTAGTGTAACTGGAGACGAAAAGAAAAATGTAGTTGTTGCGGATGCTGTTGGGGGATCCTGCAAAATGAAATGGGATGAAGCTGCAAGTAGAGCTTGCAATGGTTTGATCGAAGGAGTTGAAGAGAGCATGAAGAATCAATGGGTGCTACCTCCTATAAAGCTGTTAGATGTTGAGAAACACATGTACATGTCAGTGGCGCCCGAGCCTGATATCCTGATCCGAACTTCTGGGGAGACCCGCCTCAGCAATTTTCTTCTCTGGCAGACTACTAACTGTCCATTGTACTCTCCAACTGCACTATGGCCAGAGTTAGGTTTATGGCATCTGGTGTGGGCAGTACTGAACTTCCAGCGGAGCTACCAATATTTCGAGAAGAAAAAGAAGCAGTTATAACATTCTTAAGGCGGCATAAGCAAGACGTTATAAATTATTTTGTAATAATGAATTACAATATAGGGATCGTTCCCGAATTCCTCTGGGAGGTTTGGAAACTTGAGCAATGGGCTCCACAAGTCTGATTGTGGTACCTACTTTGGATTGTTTTAAGCGGCCAAGCTTGCTGGTTTGTACTCATGTTCTTCCCATTTTAGAATTTGATTGGCTAGTGAATTTGTATTGGAAGCACCAATGGCTCTTAAGCATCAGTCTCTGATGCTCGGGGCTACTCAATATGCTATCCTATAAAAGTTAATATTTTTCTGAGCACTTGGGATATGCCTATTTCTATTAATAAAATTTTACTTTTATTTATCAAAGAGAGAGAGATACAGCATCAATCTTCAAAAAGACAGACAGCAGGATCAAGAGTAACCATTCAGAGCACTGAGGCACTTTATTCAATTAAAACTAAAGAGTAATTCTACGTACAATTGTGAAGTACGTAAACGTCGTCACGTAATTATTTTGAAATAGAGTGAGATTTATTATTAAAAAATTAATTTTTTTTAAGTAAGTCTTACGTTTTATTCATTTTTTTAAAACGATTACATGATAATTATACAATTCATAATTATAAATATCTTTTCTCAAAACGAAAACGTTAAAAACTCGTAATTTCTCAAATGAGCAGATGAGCCTCTGGAATCCCAGTCCAACCTTTACACTATTTAGTCGTCGTAGGGGGCAGGGAATGAGCATGACGACAACTTTTGGACCACCACAGAGTATGCACATAAGACGAACGAGGAAACAATAGAGACAGCAAGTGAAATTCCGCTGCTTTGCCTCTTCCAAATTGGACTCTGATTTCTCCATCAACTGCAGTTGCATTTTGCACAGTAAATGGCAACCATACCTTTTGAATATAATTCCTACCTAATCCTGACTTTTCGAGCACTATCCTTTATCTTCTTTTTCATTGCTTTTATAATTATCACTATTATTCTAATCTCGGTAGGTGGAGACTTCTTTTTCCAATTAATCCGGCCGCCTTTCATGTAATGATCAACACAATGGAAGGTAGAAAAATGTGTTATCGGCTGAGTAAACGTATTCAGTCGTACAAGTTTCTTGGAACCTCACCAATTGGAGTCTTGTACTGCTCGCGACAAGTCATTAAGGTCTATAAGAACCGCACATCAGAAAGAAAGAAAAATGTAGTGCATCAGTGCATGTCCTGCCACTCCACTTTCTCAAACCCTTTGTAAACTCTGATGCTAACAAACACAGCCATGGCTCTCTCTTTGTTGAACAAAGTCCTTGCTACTCTGCTCTTTGCTCTCCTTTTATTGAAGCCCACCTCCAGCTCCCACCACCACCACCACCACCACCCCCATCATGGGCTCAAGTCCATCCACTTTGCTCTCTTCCAACATGAAACGATAAACAAAACTGGATACATCATAGTGAATGGTGTGGCAGGACCAGGAGTTAGTCAAACCACCACCCCTTTTGGCACCTTATTTGCTTTCCAGGATCCAATGACTGTCACACCCAAACGGTCTTCAAAACTTGTAGGGATTGCTGAAGGAACTTCCATTACTTCTGGTCTGGATGGGCTTCGGAGCATTTCTATTGCTAAGATCACTTTGAGTTTGAAACACCACAAAGGTTCTGTTTCAATTGTCGGAGGCACGCACAATATAAAGCCTTCCGATCACCCTGTTGTGGGAGGCACCGGCGACTTTCTGTTTGTGCAGGGATATGTGACATCGTCTCCAGTAAGTCTCGAGGGCCTCACCGTCGTCTATAAGATAGAATTTCACCTCTACTGGCCTCCATATGCTTCTCAAACTTCTCTTTCCTGAACAGCTTCGCCTATGTCCAAATGAACTCTAGTCAATATGTTAAGAATAATGGTCTATAATGTTATCTCGGTTGTGAGGGTATCCTTTCCTCATTTCTTTTGAACGTTCTTTTGAATGTGATGTCTCATGTTTCATGAGTTGTTCTATCCCTTTATTTTAACTTTATATTCTTTTCCTCATTTTTTCAAGTACAAGATGACTCATTGGAGTTATAAAATCTTAAACAGAACCGCTAAGCGGTCGGTCCAATAATCCAGTAATAACAACACTCCACTTAGGTCTTGACACCTCAGAAAACATACTAAAGGAATGGTAGACTCGTGCGCTTGGGATAGAAAGGCAAAATACTTCAACTCAACTGAGCCCGTGTGTGCTTCCAGAATTGTGCATCGAACCTTCGCGACCGTGTGCCACCAGAACGCCGAGCAGACATCCACCGCCGCCAGCCCACCACCACCAGTCGACCAAAACACGCAAAACAATAAAATTTGTGGTCCTGTACATTTGTTTACCCGCTCCTTTTCTTCTCCCATTATGAAGTGAGCATATGAGATTATCTCTTTCTATGATTTTAATCTTGTTGGTTGGAATGATTGAAAGTGATTTGAGGGGTCTTGGCAAAATTGGTAGTAGCTCGTAGACGAGGTGTTTGTGGGGCCTTCATGCTTTCCTAGATAGAAACAGAGCGTTCTCTTTATGAGTCTGGTCCATTTCCATTTACTGACTGAGCAATCTGGGATGCATTTGTTTGATGTTGCAACGTGAGGAGGAAAATGTTCTCTTAACTTGTTCCTTATATTATTTCTAAAAATAAAACTAGTTGTTTGAGAAGTTCCTGTAACTTTCACAACCTGACCTGCTTTGTTTCCCACAGAAGAATATTATAACAAGTAGCTATCAAATTATACAAACGACAAATAACCCGGACATCATCCCAAAGCAGCAACTTCTTAAATGGGGTATCTGGAAACTTACTGATAGAACCAACCAATCGTTCATGACAAATTGACTACAAAAAAAAATTAGTATGAATAAATAGATATAACAACTTTCACAAAAATTCAGTGTCAGACACAGAATCAACGAGGCTTGTGCAGACTAGGCCGATTACAGAAAATCCTGCCATTGGCCCTCACAAATGATGCTATTGTTATACTCGCACTGGCCCACATGAATGAAAAGAAGAAGTGCTTAAGATCGTAGCGAGCTGCGGAAAAAGATGAAGACAAGATGATGTTCAAAATAACAGATTTAGTTCATACTAATGAAAGGAGTATATTTGTCTACGTATGTATGTATAGTTTTCTTTCGGCCTCGCAATTTCCAACTTAGGACCCCTGTATATGAATTTTTCCAACTCCTCTCAAATGAACCACAGGATGCAAACATACTTTACATTAGTGCAACTGCTTATTCTGATGCCTACACTGTCCCTTCACATTAGACAAACAAAAAAGAACTCACCTTGCCTCAGCGACATGGTTGTCAAAAGGAACCCAGTTAAAACCAACAATAAAGCGAGCGGAAAAGACTACATGAAGAAATATTCAGAGGTCAGAGTCTGAGATGGGTAATAAACGGGAATAGAACCAAAACTAGAAGAGACATAAAATTGTCCTTTGGACCAATAACAAAGTATCTTTTGATACCAGCAATAGCACCCAGAGTTCAATTTGGTGGATATATTAATCAGATGTGTGCGTGTATCCTACAAGTTATAAAGCACAAAACAGCTGCCATTTGGCTTGTACTCACAGCTACAGCCTCAAGGCCTCTTTTCTGGGATGAGGGAGTTAGATCTCGGCTGACAGAAACAATGTAGTGCCCTTGCAGGAGATCAATTGCATCCTTCAGATATGTGCCAACAAGAGAACAAAAAGTCAGCTTTGATTCTACAGAATGTATGATAACCCCTTCATGTATAAGGCAATTTTCAAATTAAAAGAACAATGCAAAAAATTAAAAACATGTCAACTATCTGACATATAAATGTAATTGGTCATGCATGGTTCAACAGTCTTCATCCAAAAAATAACTAAGCAAGTTTAGAAAATCTCTGGGTCAAAAAATATTTTCTTCCCTAGGTGAGACAAACCAAGAAAACTTGCTGGTAACCTAGTATTTCTAGAATACTACTTAGAGTCTATATTTTGAATGCAGGAAGAAGCATACTAACCTGCTTTGTCCCATCACGAAAGTTATTCAAATAATAGCGTGTCAAGGCACTCCATCCATCTTTAAGGATCCCTTGGACTGTTCTTTGGCCGTATCTATAATCAGACGAAATAGAGCCATATTATTCCGCAGAAGAAGGGGGAAAATATGAGTCTCTATGTGACCCCCAGGGTAATTATATAACCAAGTATGAGATACTGTGAAGTTGTAAAACGTTAGGGAAGATAGACAATAACAATCATACCAAAATGCTCCATTTGATGTAACACAGCTATACAAGGAAATAGGGATTCCATTTCATTATTAATTTGCAGATAAACTCACATTAAGCTTATAAAATCACAGGTAATCCAAAATTGCGATGTCTGATATTGAAAAAAAATCAGAATGTCAAAGCTATACATTCATGGTAAAAAACAAGGAAAAAAAGTTTCCGAGTATATCCATGGAAAAGTACCTAACAAAATCTCCTTTCAAAGCAGGAGTGCCAGAATATTGAATGCTTATGTCATCCCCATGGTTAGCCCACACTTGAGATACAAAAACAATTGTCAGTAAAATCCCAACTTCATGATGAAGCAGAAACATGAACAGTATTATGATTATGCATCCCAGGCAACCACCACCACCATGTAATCAACATAATCATTTTTTAGATAAAATTATTTACAAAAAGAAAAAAAGAATATTCTCACAAATTCTAAACTTCTCATCAAAATTTTGATGTGAGCTAATAGTTTCTTCAGCACCAAAAATGCCAAGTCTTCTTAGTTGGAATTCCAACATTTTTCGGCCGATCATGCTCTGCAACAATAGAGTTAATCTTGTCTAGAATTAGAATATCAATATGAAAACCACAACATGGTCCTTTCTCCATCATACCAAAACTTGAAAAGAGTCAGAAGAACAATAACAAAAAGAGCACTAAGGATAAGGAAGTGCATGCCTTGAGTGAAAACCCAAAGAGGAAAAAGATAATTAACTAGGCAACTTGACATATTTTTGGCGATCAATTCTTTTCCTCTAATTTCAACAGACTTAGCTTGGGTAAAGAGTAGAGTTTTCATGACTATTCTAAGATCTCCTCTTGCAGTGAACAGAAGCCATAGTCTACCTACACAAGGTTCAGGAAGGCATAGTTTGTACTTTTTATCAGTTATCTTTGCGATTGATGTTAACCTACCTGCGTAACATTTGTACGGTCCAAGCAATCAATACAATTTGTCCTCACGACTCCAAGTTGCTCCTTCAATTTGTCACCCTTTTCATTCAACAAAAAGTACCTACCAATTGTTAACAAACAAGCAACTCAGGAATATATTACACAAGATGTCTTGGCTAGATTACATAAAGTGTGAGCAATGAAAAATGATGCTTCGCACATTTTCACAACCAAGTCTAGCAAATAACTTTGCTGATAAAAAATTGTCTAGCAAATAACTTAAATAGTATATCTCAATACCCACAAGGAACAAAATTGCTCATTTTATAAATAAGAAATTCCAGCAATGCATGCTAACTATTCTTGTATTGTTCAGTGATTCATGTTTGCAACTCTAAGGAAATGAAAAAGATAACTTAAGTACAGATTATTTTTTTGATTGGTAAACAAAACTTATTGATCACAAAATATACAAGAGCATCGCCTACGCGTGCTAGTTTAGTGAAACTAAGCACAAACTATTAATGTTTAGAGACTATATATATATATATATATTTTATGTCGGGGAACCTCTCCAAGGCAGGGCCCTTCGGACCCTATATATATATATATATATATATATATATATATATCAAATGCTATATACTGCATCTTGTCTCCTCACACCTTTCCATAGAGCAATGTATAGGCTCAAGTGGTAAAGGTCTTGGTCTTGGTGGTATGCTCCCTCTAGGTCTAAGGTTCAAATCCTATTGGGTGCAAACAATTTCTAGGGGCCATTGGACTGGGGGAACTTCTGCTTGAATTACCCGAGGTACACTTGTGGAAAACTTCTTGCCGAGAGCCTGTGCATCCTCGGGATTAGTCGGGACCTTGTTTTCTGACACCCGGTGCCAATAAAAAAAAAAAAGATTAAAGCTGAAAGTCTATTCAATACAAATATAGAAAACTGAAAAAATATACTGTCCCCATACGAATTGAAACCAAAAATACATAATGCATCTATCAAGACCAAGTTCGATATGTGTTACCATCTGCAGGAAAACATACCCATTTCTCTCAAGGAAATCCGAAATTTGCTCATAAAGGATTGAAAGGCGCTCAAAATGAACATGCCCGCAGATATGATGAAAATCGAAGTGCAGATATCTATAAAATCCAATAGGTCTTAGTATGAAAAAATAAGATACATACTTGCATATGTTATAAGGTTGTATGAAAAAATTCTTACCTTACATCATCACTAACAATATGCTGCATTGCATTTGCAAATTTTTCACTCAAGCGTCCTTCACCTCCATGCTGCAAAGCGACAAAGGTGGTGTAAGAAAAAATATTTTAAAAGGTCCACACACCTACACATACCAAAACCACTCACAAGCATTCATATAGATAAATGTGCATGTATAGAATGTCATAGCACATAAACATTCCTTTTTGCTTTCAATGAGGTGTAGAAATGATGTAAAACAATAGCTGAATATTTTAAAAGGTCCACACACCTACACATACCAAATCCACTCACAAGAATTCATATAGATAAATGTGCATGGATAGAATGTCGTAGCACATAAACATTCCTTTTTGCTTTCAATGAGGTGTAGAAATTATATAAAACAATAGTTGTTGAAACCAGATAAGTTATCCTAGAGAGCCCCTTGCTTCAACCTTTCTAGCCTCTCCTTCTTGCTTGCTTACATCAACAATATTCATTACCCAAGGGAAGAAAATATGTACCTTGTTGACAAGATCAACAGCTAACACAGCCCCATATTTCTTTCTCAAATCCAAAAAATGCCGCTCAACTACTCGAGGCTACATATTATGTAATATAGTCAGAAACAGGTAGAGCATTTGATTTACAATCAAACAATGCCATCAATGAGCAAATAACTATAACACTCACAGCTTCCTCGAGTCTCACAATTTCAAACTTGGGCTTATATGTCAAATCAACAATTTGCTCCCAAAGCAATGGAATTGACCCCCGAACCTGCAAGAGGAAATTAAAGGGAAAAGTAACATGAGACAGCTCAAATAAAACATCTAAGCACAATACAGTACTAATCCCCTACAAAATTTTTTACCATTTAGCCGTAGGCATAACTATTCATTCTGTAGAAATGCAGTGCCTTTGGGCTATGCCTATATGTATGTGTTGGTGCAATTCTAAATGAATCGTCTTCTTCTCTTTCTTATGACTTTTCATCTTCTATTTCCGGCGCTTCTCACCAGGAATAATCTTTAATCTATTTCTGTTTCTCTCATTTCATTATTCTGTTCTAGTTCCTTTCTTTTGTCGTTCTTCCTTTTGCTTTTGGTGGTTGGTTTTGATGGAGTGTAGCTTTTGGTTTGAAGCAAAACAGTTTGTGATCAGAAGGAAAGGGGGGGAATCTCTTTTGTATTATAGAGAAGTGTAGGAAGTTCATGAAGGTTCTTTACCGTAGTGGAGATGTGGTGGTTTGGATGGTTAAGGTGGTCGAGGAATGTTTGAGATTCTCGGATAATAGAGCACCTTATCAGACTAGAAGGGAAGGAAACAGAGTCTTCCTAATCCAAATATGTCAAAATTCGTATGGAAGGTTTGTTAAACTGGTTGAGCTGGGTACGGGCAAGGGGAAAGGAATCATTGCAATTCCTGAAAGAAGAAATGGAAGTGGTTGGGATGGTTTTGTGAAGAAAACGGGTGAGCTTGTCGGTTCAAGCTCCTCTGTTCTTGTCTCAGAAAACAGAGGAGTTAATGGAGCTGCAAAAGAGGTGAGTAGAGTTAAATTGCACAGAGGAGTCTTTAACGCTCATGAAGCTCCTTATTTGGTAGCTGTTAAGAAATCTGCAAAAGATAATCCTGGTCACAGTAACAAAAATGGGAAAGATTTGGCAGTGTCGACTGCAAGGATCAAGAAGGATGGCTTGAAGGAGATGAACCGACGAAATTTCTCTGATAATGAGGTTGACGGTTGGCATCCCGCAATGTTGAAGAAAGTGGGTGAAGTTGAAGGGTCACTATGGCATATTCGGGCAGAGTTGCTTGGATGGAAAGACAGGCTGGACTCAATGTTGAAGTCAATAGATGAAGGATTGGGCCTAATTATGGGCCTGGGTGGTGTATCTAGCAGGAAATTAGATAAAACAGCTAAGTTGAAGGGAGGGGGTGGGGGTGGGGGTGTGCCTGGGCCAAAAGACTCTATTGCTAATGTAGGAGATGGGCTCGTTAGAGGCCCAACCTAGAAGCTTGGTTCGCATTTGATTCAACAGTATGGTGGGCCTCAAAATATCATTCGCCCAAAAGGAGTTGTGTTCCAGCCCAAGCCTACGGTAGCTCCGAGGCTAGGTCTGTCTTCTCAGACTAGGTCGTCGGCGGGGGGCGAATCTTCTGGGTGTATTCTGGCGACGAGCTCTACTACAGTGAATAAGGTGAACACGTCACTCAACACAGCAAATCTCAAGAGGGCTCAGCCCACTCAGAAGGTGGCTTCGATTCAGCCTCTGACTTCACAAAAGAGGTCGACGGGTGATGGGGTTTCTATCAGTAGCATTCCAACAATGAGTATGCCCCTGAAAGTTGCGACGGAGGTTGGAGGTTCTTCTGAGGAGTACACGGGTTTGAGTTCAAATAATGCTACTGGGATTGAGGAAACTTTTATAGCTTGTGTGCCAAGGGATGGTGAAAAGGTAGAAGATGAATGTGGTGAAGGGTTAAGGGGGAGCGAGAAGTCTTTTACTGAGGTTCCCTGCACTCAATTTAATATACCTGACTTACAAATGGTGATTGCTGGAGGTGAAGATTCCGAATCTTGTGAATCTGGAGAGGTGTTCGAATCAGATGAAGATCTTAACCCTGTTCCTTTCTGTACTATTAATCCAGGCATTGAATGGCCAAGTAATTCTTCAGACTGGGTGTTGAGGAAGGTAGAAGAAATCAGAAACTGTGTTGGAATCTCTTGTGAAGGATTTGAAGAGCAGTTTAGAGCTCTTCTTATTGCCATAGAAGCTGGATAACCTATTCTGACCAGATCAGCATCAAAAAAGAAGAGAGAGTTGAAAAGATTGGAGTGCACTATTAATTACAAATCCAGGGAAGGGAGTGTCTTAAGAGAAAAAGGCAAGGAAAGGGCTGTCAATGGTTTGTCATGAAGCCCGAGATCATTTCATGGAATGTTCGGGGACTAAATGATTATAGGAAACGTCTCCGGGTGAAAAATATGGTTTGTCAATGGAAGGATGAAGTTATTTGTTTTCAAGAAACTAAATTGAAGATAGTCAATAAATCGTTGATTAATAGTTTATGGAGTTGCCTAGGTGTGGGATGGGTTGAATTAGTTTCAAATGGAGCTTTGGGAGGTATAATTGTAATGTGGGATAGGAGGGCTGTGGAATTAGTAGACTATTATGTAGGAGAATTTTTGGTGGCATGTCACTTTAAGAATGTAGATGATGAGGTAGAATGGGCTTTTGCTGGTGTATATGAGCCAAATTCTGATGCTAGTAGTAGTATTTCGTGGGATGAAATCACGGGAATCTGCAGTTGGTGAGATTTTCCATGGTGTAGAGGAGGGGATTTTAATATTACTCATTTTCCTTGTGAGCGAGTAGGTGATTCTATGATTTCTAGAGCTATGTCCGAGTTTTCTGATTTCATTTCCGAGCTGCAGCTGGTTGATTTACCAATGGTGGGAGGGGACCATACATGGTCAAATGGGAGAACATGGTCCCGGCTGGACAGATTCTTGGTTTCGGCATCTTGGGAAGCACTCTTTCCGGAATTAAGACAGAAAAGACTACAACGAATTGTTACAGACCACTATCCTACCATGTTGGATTGTGGGAGCATTATTAGTGGAAAGAGATATTTTAAATTTGAAAATGTGGTTGGAGAATGAGGGTTTTATTGAAAGGGTAAGGAGTGGTGGGTTTCATATCAGTTTTCTGGCACACCAAGCTTTGTTTTGGCTGGTAAACTTAAGGCGTTTAAACAGGATTTGAAAAGATGGAATGTGAAGGTTCTTGGCAATGTTAAAAATGAAAGAAAACAGCTTATTGAGTAGCTGCATATTTTGGAGGAAAAGGAGATGAAGGGTGAAATATCCTATGAGGAAAAGGAGAAGAAGAAAGGGATGGCAGAAATTGAAAAGTTCACTCTTATGGAAGAAATTTCGTGGAGGCAAAAATCAAGAATTCTTTGGCTGAAGGAGGTAACAAATGCACGAAATTCTTTCACAAAATGGCTAATTCACACCGTAGACATAATGCTATTGAGGTTCTTCATGTAGGTGATAATTTTATTACTGACAATGGGGGAGATTGGAGATCTTTTTGTGAATTATTATGAGAAGCTTTTTCAGGAAGAATATTCTTGGAGACCTAAGTTAGATGGGCTGCCTTTTGAGTCCATTGATCATCTTAGTGCAGATTGGATGGAGAGGAACTTTGAGGAAGAGGAAGTTCTTGATGTTGTTAGAGGTATGTCTAAAGATAAGGGACCGGGTCCGGATGGTTTTTCTATGGCATTTTTTCAAGAATGTTGGGATATTGTGAAGGAAGACATTATGAAAGTTTTTGGAGAATTTTATTCATTCTTAAAATTTAAGAGTTTTAATACTACATTCATTGCTCTTATTCCTAAAAAGGTGGGCGCTGTAGATATGAGGGATTTTTGCCCTATTAGTTTGGTGAATGGGGTGTATAAGATCATTTCTAAGGTGCTAGCTAACAGCATGAGTGTGGGAGATGACTTACGATGCAGCATTACAGTTTCACATTTACTTTGTGCAAACGATACTTTAATCCTTAGTGATTCAAGTCAAAATCATCTCCGTGCTTTGAGAGCCTTATTTCTATGCTTTGAAGCTGTTTCAGGACTTAGAATTAACTTATCTAAGTCTGAATTTGTTCCAGTGGGTACGGTCGGGAATATTTTTGATTTGGCTAATATCTTGGGATGTAAGGTAGGTACTTTACCTTTGAAATATCTTGGATTACCTTTGGGTGCTCCTCACAAATCACACTTTCTATATGGGATGGGGTCATTGAGAAGATTGGGAGGCTGCTAGCTGGTTGGAAAAAACTCTATTTGTCAAAAGGGGAAGAGTTACATTGATTAAGAGTACTTTTCTAATCTCCCCACTTATTTCCTTTCTCTTTTTCCTTTACTCGCGGGGGTTGCAAAAAAAATAGAGAAGATTTTTCAGAATTTCTTGTGTGATGGTAATGGGGAGGAAAGAAAATTTAATTTGGTGAGTTGGAACAAAGTTTGTCAGCCGGTTTCATGTGGAGGTTTGGGTGTGAGAAATTTAAAGCTTTTCAATAAAGCTCTACTCGGGAAATGGCTTTGGAGGTACCATTTTGAGAGTAATGCATTATGGTGACAAATTGTGGATATTAAATAAGGGAGGATGTGGGGGAGCTGGTGCACAAATGACGTTAAAGAGGTGAATGGGGTGGGCTTGTGGAAGTCCATCCGGTTACTATGGGGGGATTTGTTAAAAACATAAAATTTAATGTGGGGGATGGGGCAAATATTTATTTTTGGCATGATACTTGGTGCGGGGATTCAGCTCATTAGTACATTTATCCTAATTTATTTAGGATTGCTAGAGATAAAGGGGCTGCAGTGGCTGAGTCTTATAAGATTTCTAATAACATGTTTCAGTGGAATGTGGATTTCAACAGAGATGTGCAGGACTGGGAAGTGGGTGAGGTATCTGATTTTTTGGGAAGATTATATGATATGTAAATTGATCAGAATAGAGAGGACAACCTGCTGTGGTTGCAAACTAATAACTCCAGATTTACTATAAAATCTTTTTATAAGGCATTAGTTAGTCAGGGAGTTAAAGACTATCCCTGGAGATGTATTTGGAGGGCAAAGGTACCTAGCAAGGTTGCTTTTTTCTGTTGGTTGGTGTCTCTTGGGAAAATATTAACCATGTATAATTTGAGGAAGAGAGGTTTATTTGTGGTTGATTGGTGTTTTATGTGTAAGAAGGATGGTGAATCTGTGAACCATCTTTTTCTTCACTGTGAGGTGGCGACAATATTGTGGAATGAGATTTTAGCAAGGGTAGGCATTACTTGGGTGATGCCTATGCATGTGGTGGATTTTTTGGCTTGCTGGCAAGGTTCAGTGGGATGTAGAGGCAGTGCAGCAGTGTGGAGGATGATTCCCTTATGTTTGTTTTGGTGCTTAGGGCTAGAAAGAAATGAGAGGTGTTTTGAAGATTGTGAGTGCTCTATGGGGGAGTTTAGGGATTTTTTTTAGCAGTTTAAGTTTTTGGGTGAAGAATCTTGTAAGGGATGGGAATATTTGTAATGTTTTATTTTAGTACTGTTTTGCTTTAGCTTGTATTTAGGTGTACTCACTTGTATACTTCTTGTGTACTTGGGTTATGCCTATTTACTTAGAATAAAATCTCTTATTAACTATAAAAAAAAAAAAATGTATGTGTTGGTGCATTTAGCGGGAAAGAAATGATAGAAGCTTCGAGAATCACGATAGGACAATGGATGAGCTTAAAGTTCTCTTTTTTTAAATTTTGTTCTTATGGGAGGGGGTTATTGATTTTAATGGACTAAATGTCCATGATTTTCTACTTTCAGTTGTAAACTCTAGTTAGGTACTTCTCGTGCATACTTCCTATGTTCTTGGGCTATGCCTATTTTTCTTATGAATAAAACTTCTTGATTACCTATAAAAAAAAATGTAGTGCCTTTGGACCCACCTCTAGGGAGTAAACCCTAGTTACATGAACCCACACACCAGAACCATGTATCGAGTAAAGCAAGGTAACTCCTTGTGTGGAATAGAACCCAGGATGTTTGTGTCTATGGCTAGGGCTGGCAATTTGTATTGTTGTGTTGAGTTTGGATTGTATCAAATTATGTTCGTGTCATATATTAACCAAATCTATCCTGACACTTAACTGAACATGTCAAATTCCGCAACCCTAACTAGCTAATTTCGTGTCGAGTTCGCAGGTTGTGAGAAAAATGGTCAGCTCTGAATCTCACGTGCCAGGTTCAAGTCGTGTCAAATTGAGTTCAAGTCATATATGAGTCAATCCTAACCCAACCCATTGAATTAAAAGGGTCAGATTGTTCAACCCTAACCTGCAAATTTTGTGTTGGATTTAGATCTTGTTCACTGGTCATGTCAAAAAATTGCCAACCATTTCGACAATTCATTCTAGGCCCGCCCTTTGACCACTAGGCTACACCCTAACAAATGTTGGGATCCACAGCGTAACCAGCCTGCCCTTCCCATCGCCCACACTCGCTCGGGGGATTAGTAGATTAAAAATATGTAATCATTTGGTGAGTACCCCACCTGTCTGCCAGGTTACATATAACTAAGTATAAATTTAAAAAAAAAAAAAAAAAAAAACACCTAGATGCAAGTTGCCACACGCCCACTCCCATTCTTCTTTCAAGTAAACCTAGTGCTTTACTTGAGTTGTTTCATATGATATTAGAGCCAAGTAAGGCCAACTATATGATACTAGAGGATTGTACGAGTTGGCTCTGATAAGGATGTCAGGAATTTAAGTGGGGGAGTTTGTAATACCCAAAGCCACATTTAAAATACGAAAAATCCACATGGAGTGGATAGGTTATAAAGGTAGTCATGGGTGCTAAATCCTACGTTGACTACTTACTAGCTGAAATTGGGTTTTATAAGTGATTCTAAGGAAGCTTAAAATGGACTAGTCTTTTTAAAGTCATAGTGCAGATGTGGCTAACGCTTTCCTTGGGTAGTTACATTTTCACTACCCACATGTTCTCATTACGCTTGGAACTATCATCTGTCTCACTGGGGATATTCAGGCCTCTCTGCATTTGTCACATACATATTGAAGTCTTAGCATCACAAAACATGGAAGCAAATTCAACCAACTCATGCTACTTTTGGCAATCTGAAAGTGAAGAAACTAAGGGTCTTTCAAAACCTTGGAGAGATCACTAAGGCATTGTTAAATGAACTTACAACTGCTTGCCTGCAAAGAATCAATGACCTGTGATTTTGGTAGCACTCAGTTCTCAACACTTGATCACATTCTTCAATTTATTGGCAAATTGCAAGTATCTTTTCTCACAGAGTTTGTTAAAGTACATTTTTAACATGGTACTTCCTTTTTATTCTGTTCTATGGAATTTAACGGCACAATAATCGCTTCCTCCACAAAATTGGCGCCCATATGTCAGCCATGTAATCACTCTTAACATTCACAAAATATAATTTCTTTTTTTTTTATCAGTATTTTCACAAAATATAATTTCCACAGTGCCTCATGCAAAATATTGCTTAGTCTTTATGTATAGCACTAGCCTCTCATATTTGTATGGGTATTCACATGGGCAAAAATAGGGAAGAAAAAAAAACTAGACACCAGATTTGTAACATGACTGTTCTCGTATTTAGGTATGTACTGATATTACCTGAACAAATGATGCTGAAATCCCATTAAATTGTATAATTTGCTCAGTTTCCACAAAATTAGCAACGTAACCATCCGAATCAGCTCCTCTTCTCCACATCCGAGTGCCTTGCAAGAAATGAAACTACTGTCAAGTAGACCAAAGGATAATACTAAGGCAGCATAACGCCACCTTGACAGAGAATACAGTGAAATGCAATTTACAGTGCAATATGCAGAATAAGGCTAGGTTCTTATTTTTCTAGCATACTCCTACGGTCATTTTTCAATCATACTACCGCGCAGTCAGCCAGAATCTGTTAAAAGTAGTAGGAAAAATCAGTCAGCATGTTAAGTATTATAATCAGTCAGCATGTTAAAAGTGTACTTGGTTACTCCTATTAATTTATATATAATACTTTTACGTATAAAAAAAAAAGTATTATAATTCAAGACTTCTTTGGAGAGCAGATCATCTATGCCCCATCAAACCATGAAGCATCTATCTCTCAAATTTATTTGTAATGGGCCTTTCTACAAGTTTCTATTCTGATAAATATTGTAACCACTTCCCAGGTTATGTTCTCCGTAATGATCATGAAGGCAACCAAGTATGTGGTGGAAAAAATTGTAAAGCACACTTAACAGGCCCCATTATAGTTAATAAACTTGTGTCAATTCCTGCTGTAGTTGCTAGATTACATTGTTTTAGAATTGAATTAATTTTTAGGTAAGTAATTTACCTATAAATTCAGATTTTTCTCCCTTTACCCATCAAGAAAGAATTTACAAATGATCCTGAAACAAAGCTTCACAAACAACACAAGAATTAAAACCATCCTAATGTATTTTTAGCCCATTTATAATTCGAACTGATATACTCATTCCCTGTCAGTGAGGTGCTTCAAATGAAGAATGTCAGTCAAATGTTGAAAAATAAATTAATCATTCATCCATATGTGTGTTTGTGTGTGTGTGTGTGTGTGTGTCTCTCCGTGTATTCGGGCTTTGCCTAGTTTCTGTTAATAAAATTTCTTCACTTATCAAAATATATATATATATACACATACATACATACATACATACATATATATATATATATATATATAATCATTAGTGTATTGCTCATTTCCTTAGTTTCTTCCCAAAAAAATATAGTTCTGAACTAGTCTTGTTGAAAAAGCAAATGAAAATTAAAAATATACGGACTGACAGAATAACAAATTAAACAGGTAATGCAAGCTTTAAATACCATTTCTCCTTGAGCATCTTCTAGAAATCAGAGTAACTTCAATGATATCTTTCTCAATGGCTGCTTGAAAGTGATGAAAGCTTGATGATCAGTTAAGGAAAAACTTCAAATGGAGACATATGATATATCCAACCACCATTTAATATTTAAAATCTGTTATCATGAAAAACTAAAGTGAAAAACTGAAATCAACAATGCGATAAGGATATTCCCTTGGACAACAGGTAGCAAGAATGGATCAAGCTGCAAAAGGAAACCACATAAATGTTCAGCTGTCACAGTAAAATACACATTAAAAATAATATGAAAATGAAGCACGTAGCGGTAACAACAGCTTTGGCATCAAACTGACCTTTTTATCAATGAGCAATTCTAACATATAGTTGTTCCAAAGAAATCTAGGTTCTGCCTGTGGCAAACCGATTGGTGACATTAGCAAAACTCTCTATTTACTGGAAATCTAAAATTACAAGTAAACATCAATGAATTGAAAACGACTTGAAAACCATAAATCACACACAATAAAATCTCACCTTCAATCCAAACATCTTTTACTCCAACAAAAACATATCTCAAAGACATATCTATCAAAACATATTTTCTATGGGCCCCGCCACTTTTACAAAAAATTCTTTAAAAATTTTTCTGAAAGATTTCAGAAATTTCCAGAAAAACATTCCATCCAAAGAAGCCTAGATCTCTAATAGAGTATTCTCTCTATTAGAGATTTAGGGCTTGTTTGGATAGAAGATAAAAATAAAATATATATTAAAAGTAATTACTTCTAAAATCAAGGCTTACCTGTCTCCAAAGTGGAAGCAATTTAGACTCGTCACCCAGATCATGTAATCGCTGTGCACTGTGCCACAAATATACAATAATGGCTTATATAATTTTAGCATAACTTTTTTTTTTTTTTACAAGTATAATTTTAGCATAACTTATAAAAAACGGATGAATATCACTAATGATTAGTTAAGGTTGCATTTATAAATGTCCAATGTATATGGTGATTTGATGTCTCCATCAGTTTAAATTAAAATGTTCTTGGTTGTAAGTTGAAACCCCGCTTAAATAGATTGTACATTGATCTGGCTCGCCTTTTCCGCCTAACACTAAACCTCTCTTTCTTCCGTCCTCTGGTCAAATTTGGTGGAACAATGAAACATGCTTCTGCTGCTATAATACTAGGAGTGAATTTTAGAATAAAGCTTCTGTGCAAGTAAAAATAATAAGAATAAATCTATTTACAAACGTCTTTGTGACACACTAAATACACTGCTGATGTGAAAGCTTGCCATATTAGCTTACTTAAAAATATTGGTACTTTGCCTCTTTTATGCGGGTCCCGCAATAAGTAGTGTGTTACACACCAGACTTGTAAATAGCACAACTCAAATAACAATACCCTTTTTTTCTGAGAAAGGATCAGGGCGCTTATTGTTACTCAACCAATTCATGCAAGTACATTGGTTTGTTTGAATTCCAGCCACCATTGAGAATGGACAGATGCCACTAATGTGGAAACAATGCTCACCTCAGTGTTAAATTGGTGTCATATGAGAAATACAGACCAGAGGTCCTCTCTGCAATGTTTAGCAGCCCGGAAAACTCAGTCTCCATCTTTTTCTGTCAAAGTTCACAGAACAATTAGAGTTCAATTTCCATACTAAACAGACGGTAAAGCAACAGCTTACCTGTTCTGCGGGGGAATTTTCAAGAGAATGATTGCAGGGAAAAATCTTTAGGGATGAAACTTTAAAGATGGGATGTCCCAAGTAAGATCCAATGCATTCACGCTCTGTAATCACTATTAAATATGACCCTACAAGCATGGTAGAATATAAACAAAAATCAATATAATCAAACACGTGATGGTTCGTGTATCTTATTTATCATGAACTGAAAAGGGGAATAGCTCTTAGACTAGCTACTGGGCGGGGGAATAAAGAATATGGTTTTTAACTGATTGACAAGACTTTTTACCTGCCAAGAGCTTCAGCATCCCTACTACTCCAAAAATTGTCAGAATTCTAGGAACCCTAACAGAGTTGCATTCTGGAAGTTCATCTGCAGCACAAAACAAAGAAAAGCCGATGAAGAACAACATTTTCCATTAATCCCACTCAGCAATACAAAACTAAGAGAACATAAATATAGACAAACAAAACAGCAAGAAGAATCAGCCCACCAATCAGATTCATCGAGCCATCATTACGACTGATTGCCAAGAAGGAACCAGAAGAGCCATCCGTGGGCTCAACAACATACTGATCTGGGAATTCCCATAGCCGCATAGATGTATATAGCTTTTGACTCGAATCAGCCCTCTCCATCATTATTGAAACGAAAGGGGAAAAACGCCAACCTGGGAACAACAACAACAATAAACGTTAAGTCATGTACCAGTCCCCAAATATTTCACTTTGCTCGTGTCTTCCTCTCTTTGGCACCCTCTCAGTACAATCCATAACGCTCCACTTGTATTCCAGCTCCTTAATTGTCTCAAATCAGAATGCCCCAAAATCTTTTCTTCACAAAAATCGCAACAACAATTGCAGTACCAATACAGAGGAGGTTCTCTAATCTATGGTTTCTCTTTAGAATTGAAAGAAGGTGCATCAATAGTTGAATCTTTCTGCCTTTTTAATGTCACTGAAACATCTTGTGAAAGAGATTAATCCAGAATTGATCCATCTCAAAGGCCAACCGCTTGCCTTTATCCATAGCGACCCAGGATTTAACAAAAAAAAAAAAAAAAACAACAACCAAAAAGAAAAGATGAAAAAACAACCTTTGATTGAATGCTTTGCCAACAGGCCAATCGGGAGCAGAGAGATGGAAGGGGCTGGAAAGAAAATTTTAGAAGACCAAAACGAGAGAGAGAGAGAGAAAGCTTTCCGGTGTTGGATGGTTACCGCAACGGTCGTGATAACGATACAGAGTAGAGAGGAACGAAGAGGAGGTCAAGAGAAATGAGGTGGGGAAGAAGAGGACATATGTCCACTGGTAGGTGTGAAACAACCAAGGCCACCACGTCCGGTTTCAAGGAAAAACTCATAATTCAAATGTTTCCAGAATTCCCGTCCCCAGATGCATAAAAATCTCAGCAATTAACAGCCAATTGAGAACGAAAATAATTCAAGAAGGTAAGAAACAAGTACATAAAAAACAACTTTTTTAAATCACAAAAATCTTCGAACTTATTCCAAATCAAAATTTGCATTAAGATATTCAAACTTAATTTCATTTCCGATTCCTGTTGGGCCACCAACAAACGTAGATTATTTACATCCATACCATCTTTGATCTTTCTCTTTAGTTAAAAACTTCCGATTAACCAAGCATTATGCCTCAAAGTAAATCCAACAGAGTGGAAACAACATTCGACATCAACAATTTCTATCCTCGATCATAAAAAGAAAATAAAGTTGACGAGGTTTACCAGATGGGCGATCACGCGACAAAATTAGCTGAAGAAGAAGAAGAAGAAGAAGAAGAACGAGATCCAACAGCACTCTGAAAGAAGAACGAAAAAGAGCAATTAAAGCTTAAGTACGTGTTTGCGTGTGTGCCCCCAAATGCATCAACCGGCAACGGAGTGGAACAACACCAAGTTTCAGCACGCGTTACCCCCAAAGGTCGCAACTTTCATAGAGTATTATAGAACTTCAAATATAGCAAAAATTGGCGGACGAAATTGCCTCCGCATCGCACATGAATGAACTTCGTTCAGGCACGTGGAAAGGAGTGATTTACTGGTGATCCAGTATTCGGGGGAGGGGTCATGATAAACGTCCACATGTTCTAAATCCTTCCTTTTTACAAATAAATTCAGTCAAAACACAAAACAACTTCAATAATTATCCAAGTAAAGTATTTTTGAGGTCTATGTATATAACCTTAATATTTGCAAGTCCTAAAAATAAAACAACTATATACTTATGGTTATGAAGTTATGGGTATTTTGGGCCATGTCATAAAATTTGGTCATTATAAAAATCATTGTGAAAAGTAAAATTATATTTGGCATGTCTATTTAAAAATGGAAAACTATAGAGATACAACTCCTTTTACAATCATCTATATAATCATGTTTCAAATAAAAGCCATTCTGTTAAAATAACTTATAAAAATAATATCATCTTACATAAAATTATAAAACATGAACAATGTATTCTTTTCAAGAAAAATTATATTCATCATTCTCACATTACACATAATCTTTTATTTTATTTTTATCTTTTTTCTGTGGTTTATGGATGATGACTAGAAGAATTCAATTAGTTTAGGAAGAATAATACCAAAAGAGAAATTTTAAAAATTTTAAAAAATAAAAATAAGTGTGGTTTGTGTAGATGATGAGTAGCAAAACTATTTGTCTTTAAAGGACGTAACATATGGGCCGATAATCGGATTACCCACCCACTCATATTTGGGAGCGGGTACGGGTATATGAAGCAGATATCGGATTTAAAAGTTGATGCCCGCAACTCAGGTTTACTTTAAAAAAAAAAAAAAAAGTTATACTCAATCCATGTATTTAGATTTTTTTTCTTAAATCTTAAACAATGTTAGTTTTTGCAAAACTTGGTCCATCTGGATACAACTTGGATATCCGGATTTTCGAATTTCAAAAATCTGGATTCTTCCGAGTAGTGGTCGGGTTCATCCAGGTGGATACTTAGGCTACATTAGACACTCAAGTCCGGGTATGAGTATAGCTGAGTACCCGAATCCATATTTGGGTGAGCAATCTTACCCTGCTCACCCAATTTGCCTAACAAGAAATTCATAAAAAAAAATATATACCAAATTAGAGAAAGCATAAGAAAGAAAAAAAAAAATTGTATACAATTTTAGGGTCTTTTATTCTAAGGTTAGAAAAACCAAATGCATTGTTATAGACATAAAATAATATATGAATTGAAAAAAAAAATGCAATTCATATATTATTGACAGATATGTAGTCCTGAAGTGATACGAGGCTTTTATAATTTATATGCTCGCTCCTAAACAATTTGTTGTTGTTGGAAAGATCAATATTTTGTAAACTATATTATATTATATATAGATAGAAATTGTGAAAGTTGTGAGAGAGATTTGGATAGTGAGTTGAAATAAGATGAAAGTTGAAAAATATTATTAAAATATTATTTTTATTTTAGAATTTGAACAAATTGAATTGTTAATTGTATTTTGTTTAGGAAGTTAAGAAAGTTGCAATGAGTAAATAAGATGAGATAAGTTGAAATGCTTTCTGAATTGAAACAAGGCGTAAACTCATAATATGCACCCAAGTTTGGCGGCTGGCGTCACAAAAGAAGAGAGATGTCATCTCATCTACGACTTTATATGCTATCATTTACAATAATAGAATAAAGAGTTTTGCTACTCATCATTTTCACACAATACACACAACACTTATTTTTATTTATTTTTTGTTCTACTCTTCTTAAACTAATTAAGTTATTCTATTCATTATTCATATACTATACATTTGATAAGAGAAAAAAATAAAAAAATTATGTGTGGTATGTAGATGATGAATATAATTTTTCTAAAATAAATATTGTGCTCTTTTTCTTTTACAACCAAATTAAGTATTTGAAATTATGAGTGCTATTAGCACCTAGGTCAAGATATATATATTATACTATAAAAGTGGCTATCGGCACGTGAACAACAACTTTTGTTTGACACTTTATTTTTTATTTATGCCCATGTGTAGATAGTTATTATTACAGTTTTATCACTGGCTCTTGTATTTTACTTTCCGCTTGTACCCTTCTATGAGTGATCTTTATTACAGTTTTGCCTCTAGTTCCTTTGTTATTTGATTTTTTTTCTGCTAATGCCCTTGTTTGACTGAGTATTATTACATATTTGCCCCTGATTGATGAACAATATTTTTTCGACCACCAATTTTTTTCCAATTTTGCCCCGTGTTTTCTCAAGAAATTTCCTTCCCTTTTGTGTTTTTTCTTCATTTCACCGACTTATCTCTTTGCTTTCCAATTTTATCCCTCAAGCAATGTCGTCTCTTTCACAGATTAATCTAAAAGTTCTATCTCTCTCCTGCAAAAAAAATTTCTTCGTAATTTTTGGCTTTGATTTGTTTTACATCAATCCCCATTTTTTTGTAAGAACTTTCTTAGTAGAAATATAGGCAACACCAACGTATAGGTTGTATACAAGAGCATCAACTTCCAAACTAAAAAAACGACACTTAAATCAGATAGCCAATTAACCCAAAAAAAATCTAAAATTCTATCTAACTAAGAAGTTGTAGAACAAACAAGAGAGTAGGGAGATCTGAGAGGTCAACAGCAAAAATCATGTCGGTGGACTATAACCGCAGGCATCTTGCGTCATTTCTGTTGACAGTACACACTGTTTTGTGTGATTTTTAGATGGGATAGAAGAAGATGCCATTCGTATGATTTTTAGATGGAGCAAAAAACCATTAAAGACTAATAGACTAATAGAAAAACGTGAACTTTCTCAAAAATGGTAGAAAAATGAAAACTTTCCAAACTTCTCATTTTCGGTGTTTGGTCCGGAATGCTTCCTCTCAAACATCCAACCCAAAACACACAATTTTTCTGGAGATTTACTCACATAGCTTAGATTTGGAAACATAGAGAAAAGAGAAAAATAGATGAAAATATATGAAATTTTGTGGAGAAAAAAGTGGGAGAGTAGATATAGGAAAATGCTTACTCTGGGTTCTTGTGAAGTTGTCGGCGATGGTGGAAGATGCGATGAATTGTCGTGGTGGGGAAGAGAGAGAAAGAAAGGGAGGAAAAGAAGGAAAAAAAAACTTGAGCGCTTGAAGACATAGACGGTGGTGACTCACGAAGGGAAGAGAAAGTTTCGATGTGGGGGGGGGGGGGGGGAGAGAAGAAAGAGAAAGAGAGAGAAGGAAAGTAGAAAAGAAGGAAAAAATGGTTTGCAACGGCCCAGGTGTCCTCTCGTCGAGATATGAAGTAAGAGAAATGCTTGAGATAATCATTTTGGATCTGAGTATTTCTACCAATTAATTTTTTTTGTTTGTTTTTTAATAATGATTAAGTAAGTATTTTTTTTAATGATATTGTGATTTAAAAAAAATGTTTAAGAGCATACAAAAATTATTAAAAAGAAAAGTTCATTTGGCCTTATCGATCAGATGTCTCGTGCTACATGACTCATGAATTAATGATCAAAGTTCTGAATGATACAATATCGAAAGTTAACAGTTTTATAATATTAATTTTAATACAAATTTTATTTATCATACCCTATACCACTCATTACATTTCTTTTAATTTTATTTCATTTTTTTCGTAACAAATATATATGATGTATAGACGATGAATAAAATAACTCAATTAGTTTAACATGAATAAAATAAGATAAAAATTAAATACAATAAAATCATTTAAACAAAATAAACTTTTTAAAACTATATTAACACTACAAATATCCCATTTAGTTTGGACTTTTAAAAGATTTGGAAGATTTTCAAACACTAGACTTAATTTAAAAGTCATTCACTAGATTTAAAATAAATACTTGAGATAAAAATATTTTTCTCCAAGATTTTCTAAAAATTCAAAATTTATTTCACGTAAAAACATTTATTGTATTTGCAAAAAAATTGCAATTCATGCTATATATAATTTCATGTAGGAACAACGGCACAAGAGATTTAACGTATTGTCCATTCATCGAGTGACTTAATCAACAACATAAATTTTATGCATATATTTCCCTCAAACTACAACAAAATTGTTTTGTTAACTTAAAAAAACTTTTACGTTATATATGTTGTTCACAATCTGATTTGAAGAGCTTTTTGATACCTTTTGTACATGTTGTTATGAGATGATGATGTTTTCTTATTTATAAAAATTTTCTTAATTTTTACACTTTTTTAGATGAATTATTATTGTAATATGCTTATGTGAAAATATTTTACTTTATGATATCTTTTTTTTACCAACCAGGCGCTACATGCAAGGGGCATACGTGTTTTGCACGTACCACCCTTCATAGTGTGTGTAGATATATATATATATATATATATATATATATATATATATAACTAAAATAGGATGGATGTTGCAGTTGGATCTTCATAAATATGGTAGGTTCCAAGATAGTTGAGTTTTGAGAGTTGATGACTTTTGTGCTTCTCTTCATATCAAAGTGTGAAAATTTGAACTGTATGTTAATGTAATTGTATTTGTGGGTCATAAGGATAGGATGGTTGCAAGGATTGGATAAAAACAAAAACAATTTATATTTTCTTCCTTCCACTTTTACTGGCATTCCCGAGGATTTTGAAATCTAACTTTCACTTCCTTTCTTTTTCTTTAATTAATCAACCCCTCCTACCTTCTATCTATCTCATACATACATATATATATATATATGTATGTATATGTGAATCAGAGTCCGGGATGGGACCAAGCTCCTTCAATGGCTGATTTATTGGCCCCCCCTTATCATCAGAGTCCTTTGGGAGAATCATTAATGTATCAATATCAATTTTATTACTCAATAAAATGGGTGTTGCTTTTTCATATAATAAATACATAAAAACCCCATTCTTTATGAATAGAATTTAAAACTTCATTACAATTCAAAAGAGTACTCATGAGTGATATAATTTAAGGAGCTAAATTCTTAATTTTAATTTTTTGTGGTCCAAATTTGTAGAAAAATCATCATGCATCAAATGTAATCAATTAAAACATTAAGGATATATTTGGATAGTGAAATGAGAATTTTTAATTTTCGATGAAATTTTAAAATATTATTTTTTTAATATTATTATTATTTTTAAAATTTAAAAAATTAAATTATTTATTATATTTTATATAAAATTTTAAAAAATTTATAATAATAAAATAAGATGAAACGAGAATTTTATCCCAATTTCAAAACCTACCCTACCATTAATTAGTGTATGTATGGATCCTCACTCCAACTAATATCTCTCTCGTAAAATCGGAGTGATGCTGTAGTAACCAAAGCTGCATAAAATTCCTTGAATGCTGATTTGTCAGTCTTTAATTGGTCAATCACAATCCAAGTTGGCGTTTAGGAGAGAGAACCGGGACCCCGGAGGAATGATGGGAAAGGAGCGGATTTCAATTTTTCACCTACCGTAAATAAAAACAAAAAATAATATAAAAAGAAATTAATTTAATTTGAAATCAGATGCGGCACTCCACATGACATTCCGACCAACTGACCGTTGTTCGGACAAACAAATGGAAGCAAGTCTCATTTCTCAAGACCCTCCTCTCATCCAACGGCCACATTTCACTAGCCGTTGCGTTTGAATAAAGGCGAGAGACCGCGACCACTTTACACACCAATTCCCCCGTTTGTGTTTTTTTGGGCTCTATATTTCTCTGTACCTTTGTTCGTATTTTCTCGGGAGGGCTCAGTCCTTAGATGTTCTAACATTTTAGGGTGGTGGTGGGTCTTGGGATCCAGGAGTTTGTTCTCTTGTATACAGGAGTTTTGTTCTCTGGTAGTGATTGTTCTTTCAGATAATCGAAGAGAATGGTTATTACTGACGAGAACAATCCCGATTTGAACAAGCCCACCAATCTTCAAGGTAATTTTGAGATTTTTTTGACGATTCAAGACTGACTTTGGTTGTAAGACCAGAAGATCTGACATGGTTCTTGTCATTTTTTTTAATGGTAGGAGGGATAGAGATGGGTAATAGAAAGTTCGGTCAGGAGATTATCCAGAACAGAAGGGCTTTAAGCGTCATTAATCAGGGTTTAGTGGGAGGTCGAGCATACCCTTGTGTAGTCAACAAAAGAGCATTGTCAGAGTAATGTTATTGATGCTCAATCTGAAGTTATAATGCATTTTTGTTTCTTGTTTTGTAGTCTTTGTTTTTGTTTTTTTTTTGTTTTTTGGTTTCTGGAATTGATTTGTGTGTTTTTGCTCTTCTGTTTTAGAAAACATGAAATCTGCGAAAAGAAGCAGGCAGATCCAGTGCATCGACCGATTACGAGGTCTGGAACTTGGAATGTAGCCCTGTAATTTCATTTATTTTTTATTGTTTTTGGCTGCTGACTGAAGGTCGTAGAAGGAAATAAAATTCAAAATTTGAATATGATATCTTTTGATAGCTTTAGGGAGGAAAAAAAAAACCCTTTTGACTAAATAAAAGTTCTTATTGTTTTTGCTATTTTCATCAATGCTTCTCTTCAAATTCTCATACCCTGGTTTTGATCTGTTGTGTTCGTTAGGAAGTTCGCCGCACAAATTGCAAATACGCAGCCAGCTTGTCCCCCGGTATCACTATTCTTCTCTACCTCCCTCCTTAGCTCTCTCTCTCTCTCTCTCATACTATAAGAAAATATGGATCTGGACCTATATCTGTGCTTTAATTTTTGGGTCTTGTTCGGATTTATTTATTGTCTCTAACTATGTATAGGAAACCAAGAAAGCGAACCAATCAGCTTCGAATGGATTTGGAGCCTCCATCTTTGTAGACGAGGAACACAACTCACCTAAAGAAGACCAACCAGTGCCCATGTTTTTAGAACAAACGGAAGCAATGCCTAGTGAAACTGATGAGACGGTATCCTTCTTTCTTAACAGCTATTGAAACTTTTGTAGATCGATTTTCAAAATTTTAAAAAACTTGCTAAATTGATAGGAGGTTGAAATGGAGGATATAGCTGAAGAACCGGTCATGGATATTGACAGCTGCGATGCGAAGAATCCACTTGCAGTTGTGGACTATATTGAAGATCTCTATGCCTATTACAGAAAAATGGAGGTAAATTGAAAATTTAGCTTATAGTTCTTGACACTCGAAGAAGAAGTTCCCTTGTTAGATTTTCAGTTTGAAGTAACATGCTTTTAGTAGAATAGTCATGTACAATTGTAGTACTTCTCAATCTATGCCTTCATAGGAAGGGAGGTCTAAGGTTCCACCCATAATGGATGTGAGATCCGCACGAGTTTCAGATTCTTCTACTAAAAAAAAAACATATGCAATTGGTGAGGTATGACCAACCAGGCTCATTATTTTGCCTGCCAAAAATAGAGTGTACACCTCAACTTTTATGTCATTATTGAATAAACTTCATCTAGAAACACACATATCTGTCATGTAATTGTCGCCCTTGTAGATTTGGACCATTTGGTACCATTCAAGCTCCCTAAATTAAGAAAGTTTTAATTGCTTGACTGTAATTGTCAGGTTTATTAGATACGCAGTGTGTTTAAGCCATGTGCATGGCATTAAGCACCCATAATTTATTACTATTCAATCATCCGCATAAAATAAATTAAAATTCGATCATCCACATATATTACATGTTAAATTGTATTTTGTGGGTTCATTATCTACACGGGTCCACAAGGCAGCATTTACCTCATTAACTACAGGGCACCTCTCATTTGAAGTAGTTATGGACACAGGTTAAGTTGATGCGGTGGTAAGAAGTCGGCAATTACCTCATTTAAATCTGAATATCTTGAAACGTTTGCCTTACTAATGTTTTTCATAATGTATTTCCCATGCAAGGTTGGGATACCGCCATATAATTTCAAATTATCAAATTTCCAGACAGAATTTATTCACTTTCTGCTTTAGCAAGATTTTATGTTGTGTTTTAAATTTTCGAAATCCGTTTTGATTACAAATGTGGTAACTGAAAAAGGAAAGCATAAAATTCTACTCAAGGTTGGTTACTAAGTTCCAATAATTTGATGCAGAGTTTTAGTTGCGTCTCACCAAACTATATGGCACAACAATTTGACATTAATGAGAGGATGAGATCCATACTGATTGATTGGCTTATTGAGGTATACACAATGCCTAAAGTGGTAATAAATCGGGCTTCTGGTTCAAAATTTAGCTTGATTGCTTGTTGTTCCTAATTGATTTCAATTTTGAGTCATGTTTCTGCTTGTTCAAATCAACAGGTACACGACAAGTTTGAACTCATGAATGAGACATTGTTCCTAACAGTTAACATTATAGACAGATTTTTATCCCAGCAAACAGTGGTAAGAAAGAAACTTCAGTTAATTGGTTTGGTTGCCATGCTCTTAGCATGCAAGTACGAGGAGGTTTCTGTTCCTATAGTTGGGGATTTGATTCTTATATCAGACAAAGCTTACACAAGGAAGGAGGTTCTGGATATGGTACTTTTTTTTTTTTCGTTGTGATTAAGCTATAATATATCCTTCCAACCAATAAATGACTTTCTGGTCTTAATAAACCTGCAGGAGAGCTTGATGCTAAACACATTGCAGTTCAACATGTCAGTTCCAACCCCATATGTTTTCATGCGAAGGTTCCTCAAGGCTGCTCAATCGGACAAAAAGGTCAGTAGTCTCCTGCGAAAATACTCCGGCATGGTCTCTGTATCAGCAACTATTTGCTAAAATAACTACTTCTCATGACTTTATGAAACAGCTTGAGCAACTGTCCTTCTTCTTGATTGAGCTTTCGTTTGTGGAGTATGAGATGCTCAGGTTCTCACCATCTTTATTAGCAGCTGCTGCCATCTATACTGCTCAATGTACTCTTAACGGGTTCAAGCAGTGGAGTAAGACCTGTGAATGGCATACCAGCTACTCAGAAGATAAGCTATTGTGAGTTTCCTACCATTTTAACTTCACGAATCATAATACTAACAGAGTACACAATGTTCATTGATGAGAGATGCACATTGCTCTGCTTACTCACAGGGAATGCTCAAGACTAATGGTAGGTTTCCATCAAAAGGCAGCAACAGGGAAACTCACAGGGGTACATAGGAAATACTCTACATCTAAGTTTGGCTATACAGGAAAATCTGAACCAGCTCATTTTCTTTTGGATACCCAACTATAGCAGGCCATGTACAGCTACTAACACATTACATGACTATGTAATTGGGCTGATTGGAGATGGGGAATGAATACTCATCATAATACAGCAACGTGGGTTGCACTGGGGATTGCTTTTCTAGATAACTAAGCCTGCAACCTCGGTTGTTAATTGCACACAGCCATGGTTGTTTTCCCAAGTTCTAATTGAACTTACTCATCCGTTTCCTCCTTCAAATTGTACTTCTATTGTTGTTCCCTCTGAACAATAATGCAATGACAATATCATATTTCAATTTTTATTAAAATAGTTATCTTCACATGTGGATGAATGCTTCACCTGGAGACCACTGCAATTAGGTTTGATATTTAATGTCAAGTAACATATTGATTTTACAAAATTAGAGCATATGAATATATATAACATAAAATTGATATTATTATTTTTAAAGTATTACATTCACCTATTTATATATGCTCTACGAGAAGATATATAACATAAAAGGGACATTATTTCGATAAAAAAAATAATTAAAGATTAAATAAAAATAATACGAAATTAACCTTTAACAGAAACAAAATTAAAGGACAAAGTCAACAAACCAGAAAAAGGACATAATTTCTAAAAATCAAACCTACCACCAACCTCAGCTCGAGTCTTATCATTTTACTATTTCATGAAATATAAAATATGAAATATAATGATAAAAAAATAAAATTACATATTGTTAAGTAGTGTACGAGAGATGTAGGACTTCTGTAATACAAGTCATATAATATTATGAAATAAATCCCACTTGCAATAAAAAAAAAAAATGAAAAAGAAAAAAGAAAATCCTCTTCCTCTCTTTCTGTTTATCCCACCAAATTTTCCCAATGTGTTAAACACATACGCTTTTCAAAAGCTCTTTTCCTCTGAGATCCCAAATCTGAGCCGCCATAGCTATGGCATCCTCACCCCACTCTATCCTCCTCCAGAACCCTAACCGCTTCTTCCTCAAAACCTCTTCACCACCCATCTTCCCCACAACCCCCCACCTCAACACCCTCAAGCTCCCCACCAAGCCCATGTCGATCAGATGCGCCGCTCCTACCCAAACCCAGGATCAGCGCCCACTGATCCAGACCCAATCCCAAGATCGAGTCTTCAACTTCGCTGCCGGGCCTGCCACCCTCCCGGAGAACGTTCTCCTCAATGCTCAGTCGGAGCTTTACAACTGGCGGGGATCCGGCATGAGCGTCATGGAAATGAGCCACCGAGGCAAGGAGTTCCTCTCCATTATCCAGAAGGCCGAGTCCGATCTCCGTACCCTTCTGAATATCCCCTCCGAATACGCGATCCTCTTCCTCCAAGGCGGCGCCACCACTCAGTTCGCTGCGATCCCTTTAAATCTGGTTAAACCCGACGACCCGGTGGATTACCTGGTCACCGGGTCGTGGGGGGACAAGGCCTTTAAGGAGGCAAAGAAGTTCAGCAAAGCCAAGGTGATCTGGTCCGGCAAATCGGACAACTACACGAGAATTCCGTCCTTCGAGGGTTGGAGCAGAGCCCGGACGCCAAGTATTTGCATATATGCGCCAACGAAACTATTCATGGGGTCGAGTTCAAGAACTACCCAACTCGAAATAATGGTATACTTATCGCCGACATGTCTTCGAACTTCTGTTCGAAGCCCGTGGACGTGTCGAAATTCGGGATCATATACGCTGGGGCTCAGAAGAACGTGGGGCCATCTGGGGTGACCATTGTGATCATCCGGAAGGATCTGATTGGGAATGCTCAGGAGATTACACCCATTATGCTGGACTACAAGATCCACGCAGACAATAACTCGCTCTATAACACACCTCCTTGTTACTGCATCTACATGTGCGGATTGGTGTTCGAGGACTTGTTGGCGCAAGGCGGGTTGGAGGAGGTGGAGAAGAAGAACAAGAAGAAGGCCGAGCTTCTGTACAGTGCGATCGATTTGAGCAATGGATTCTACAGGTGCCCGGTTGAGAAGTCGGTGAGGTCGTTGATGAACGTACCATTCACGTTGGAGAAGCCGGATTTGGAGGCAGACTTTGTGAAGGAGGCAGCTAAGGAGAAGATGATTCAACTCAAGGGGCATAGGTCGGTTGGAGGTATGCGTGCTTCCATATATAATGCTATGCCATTAACTGGGGTTGAGAAGTTGGTTGCTTTCATGAAGGATTTTCAGGCAAGGCATGCTTGATTAATTTACATGGCTTTTTTGGGTGAGGCTGACGACTATTGGACATTGTAGCAATTTTTGTCTAATTGTTTCGTTTGCTTCTGTAGAATTTCAGGTATGTTTTCCATCTTGATGTTCATGTCCAGCAAGAGAAATTGAAAGATTTTAGGCTTTTAGATTATTACTATGTCTTGCAAAATGCAAATTCATAAAGTTGATGAGTTTGAATCTCTTGTTAACATGAATTAGTGAATTGCAAAGCATTTGTTTGAATATCTGGTTTTTTTTTTTTTTTTTGATGATTAAATAAAGAAAGCTTTTTTACATTCTTGCAGTACCATTCTTGTTATTTGTTGGTATTTCAAGAAGATTACAGGGTTTTGATTTTGAAAATGACCAAATTATCAATTGATTTAAACCTAATTAAGATCGACTCTAATCCTATTATTTTGTATTGTATTTGTCTTGAGTTCAAAGGTGAGTAAAAAAATTATTGGCCCCAGTTAGCGGAGGAAAGGAAACTCTCCAATAACTATCAATTTATTGATCTATATATACCATATACTTTTATGTTGATCTTAAATTGTTAGATCGTTGTGTTTTGTAGGCTGGACAAGGTTCCAAGTACTCGGGCCGCGTCCTTCACATACAAAATTCAATTGTTAGATCTGATCTTATATATATTATGATGTAAGTTGTCAAAATCTGGTAGTTTAATTATAAATTTAAAAAACGATTTGAGAAATGCAAGATATATTTTACCTTGATTTATACCGTCTCAGATATTTAAAAAAAAAAAAAAAAAAAAAAAAAAAAAAAAAAAAAAAAAAAAACGGATTTGAGGTTACCCAAATCCCTCAAGTGCCTTCATAATTTATTTCACGTTCTTGAGCTCCTGAAAAGTCATACACGATAACTTAAATATATATTCTGAGCAGAAAGTAAATCAACAGTTATAAATAAGAGGAAATATTTTAGTCACAAAGATCGTATAAAAGTAATCCCGACGTGGTTTCATATGATTCGGCAGATTATATAGTTATTTTTTTTGTAAATTAGATTTAACGGATTATATGAAATTACATTATAAAATTATTTTTGTATAATTTCTTTGCAACTGTAGCGTAGCATTTCTGATAGCCAGAGTAAGAAACAGCGCCCTTGGTTTTGCTAGACAAGACCAACAAAACCTGGATACATGCAAGTCAAATTAATAATGCCCACCGACCTTGTAGCTCGGTAGCGCCTGGCACCCATACAGCTTGGGGTTCTATAATCCCCCTTCAACTTGCACTTTCCCAGAAAATCAATTACAAAATGATATATAATAATGCTAACCAGTGGATCTTCCTTCCATCTTTGAAACTAACTGCGCCTAGTATCTGCACATAACAAGAAGAAACATGATAATGAATACAACATAACTACTTACCAATCTGTTTACACATATAAGATGTTAAATTTGAGTACAAAGGATTAATTTTATACAAAAGCAGGACGGACATTCAAGCTTTACATGATTCCATTAATCCAACTTGGGTTCGATTTATGTAGGGTTCGATTTTGGCTGCTCTTCTAAAGGACAGTACTATCGCAGTTTTCCAGTTAAATGAGAAAACAAAAGCAAGTCCCAAGCTACATGGAAACGATTCTTATTTGTAGGATCTGTTCATATATATGCATGTCGACATACCATGCTTCTTGGTCAATATTGATGGATTAATTGTCCAATATAATGCATGGCGGCATGTGGATAATGTGGTACGTACGGTATGCAGTAACTCATAGTCGACTAATCCAAATTTATTTGTTCAATAAAAGAGTCAGATATAAATAAAATTAGTGATAAGTGGTGTAATATAAGTCGGATATAAACTGATCGACGTTGCAAATGGCGGCCACATGTCAAATGAATGTGGCATTACAATTATTGCCATGCACCTACTCACACGAGTCAGCGATCTGCAGCGCGAAAAGGATGGAAAGGTAGGTTATAAGATAGATCATTGACTATTACTACCTCAACATTTGAATAACAATGCAATATATGAAATGAATAATTTGGTTACCTTCATGCTAGCTAGCATATAATTATATGCTAACTACCTACCTGTTTCTAATTTAATTTTAATTCTTTCTTCATTAATATATATTCATGATAATATAGCTAGCGTTAAATGGTAAAAATGAAAAATAAAATTGTCAAACATGAATCACTATTCATTCTTGTTCATATCATATAACCACTTTTATAGTATAATATATATACTATTTAAAACTAACATCAATATTAATTATTACAACTTTTACAAATTTTTAAATAAAATACTATAAATAATTTTTTTTTCCAAATTTCAAAACAAAAATATATATATGTTGGGAACCTCTCCTAGGTAGGGCCCTCCGAATCCACCCCTACAGAGTAAACTCTCATCCTATGTACCGTACCCTTAAAAGTTTTCCTATACTAAACTGATTAAATCGTTGGCTTTTCACCAGGAGTGTGTAGTCCCAAATGATTGTTTGCACCCATTAGATGTTAGATCTTGGACCTTGAAGGGAGTGATACTCTAATAAAAATAATATTTTAACAATATTTTATTCAATTTTTATTTTATCTTATCTCATCTCATCTTATCTGTATAACCAAACGATACTTTAATGTTCATCCCATTGATAGCCCAATGCCGAGTATAAAAGCAATAGATAAATCTAAAAGATGTTGATTAACATACAAAAAAGTAAAAGTCACGTAAAACAAATAAGACACAACTATTCTAAACAATGAAAGAGACCTTGTAAAAAGAGAGAATCTCTACAAATCTAGGCACTTCTTTACACTCTCTTTAGATCCTCTCTCTCTCAAGATTTCTATAGGGATAACATCTTATTCAACCTCTCCTCTACCTTAGAGCACTGGCATTAGCCAAATGTAAGTGAAAGTTATAATTTAGTTAATGTGGCTCAAATTTGACCTATATTGGATTAGTCAAACTAAATTCATCTATAATATTAGCTACAATAAATCTATCACACAAGTCATATATATGACTTGAACTGTAACAAAGTCATATGTATATTAATTTTATTATTTCCAACAAACCGTGTCCCGCACGTTCTTGTTCTCCTTCCGGCGGCTCGTACATTTCAGCAAGTATTTGTTCCATTTCTTCTGTCTTCCCAAGTACATTAATTTCAGACGTATCCATTGAAGTTTGATCGATGAAAAATTGTATTAATGCAATGCCTGGTGCTACATAGCATATATAAATGTATTTATAGATTATTGGACTGTAAAAATGATAGTAGTAGTAGCAGCATAATTTGTTTAAAAGTGAAAATAATTGTTAGAAATGGTTGGGGAGAGTTGGGGGTTATAAAAATGAAAATAAAAGTATTTAAATAAATAAAAAAATTGTATTAAAAAATAGATTAAAATAATAATAAATAATAATTTATTATTATAGAGAATAACTAATCTAATGTTGAGTTTAAATTTTGAGTAATTAATTAAAAGTAAAAAAAGTCATATATTAGTCAAATTTTGATTTTTGCAAAACCATCATGATCGTGGACTATGACCGTATTGTTGGACTCGGCCGGCGGCCACGTTCAAAAATACCATCAACATGCAGTACCCATTCAAGGCTATGCTCTCTCTTGATAGAGTAATGTTATTTATTATTTTAATTTTTATTATGTTATTATCATCTTATAATATATTATTTGATGATATTATCTAATGATATATTCTGAAATAATAAGAGGATGATAGAAGTTAAGATGATGAATAAATTTATACATGTATATATATATATATATATTGCTCTCGTTAAGCGCTGTTAATCTGACATAGCTGTTAATCCATAATCATCCTTTCCTGATACCGAGTCGATCTCTGCACTTACTAACGCCCCTCACTCTCAGTACCCCACCATGTCCGAGTCAAATAACCCCGACTCAACTTCCACTCCCAACGCTTCTCGTCTTACTTCCAACAGCAAAACCTCATGCTCATGGCTTTTCACCTCTTTCATGACGGTACTGGTCCCCGTTTTGGCGGCGATCATTCTGTACAACCTCGACTCGTTCGACCCGGCTCCACTGCCCCCCGAACTGTTGACTCGGCACGCCATAGCCGCGCCGGCAAGCAACAAGCACATGCTCCGCGGAGCGGAGCTGGTGGGCGTGGGGAACTTGGAGGGACCAGAAGATGTTGCTTATGATCGCAGCTCCGGAGTCATCTACACGGGCTGTGCTGACGGCTGGATAAACAGAGTCAACCTGAACGACTCGGAGGTGCAGAAGTGGATCAACACCGGCGGCAGACCTCTGGGAATAGCCGTCGACGGACTTAAACAGGAAGTTGTCGTTGCCGATCCAAAAATGGTAAAGCTCGCATGACTAACGTAAAGTTCAATTATGAGTTGTTATGGGGAGTAAACTCCCCAGTAGAAATCAGCCACGTCACTCTAATTAGATAAAAGTTGTATTAAATCAGTAAGTCATGCTACAGCAATAACATAAAAAGTAGAAAGTTTTCGGGTGGATGCAATTTGCTAAAGCATATCCAATTGAGTAACGTTACTCGCAACATCTTTTTATTATCTTACTATTATTTTATAATATATATGATATTAGATGAATAGTTTATAAATAAAATATAATAAATAATATTCAATCATTTAATACCGTCATATCATGAAATGATGGAAGGATAATAAGAAAGAAGATGATGAATAAATTTGTTGTATCTAATTTATATATTTAGCTTATAGGTATCTTATGCCTAGTTTATTTTCATAATTTTTCTCAATTCATCTTATTTCTTTTAATTATTACAATTTTATTAAATTTTTACATAAAATAAAATAAACAATTTAATTTTTTTAAATTTTAAAACAAAAATAATATTAAAAAAATATATTCTAACAATATTTAATTTAATTTTTAATTTTAATCTTATCTCATCTGCGAAAATAAAGAAGGTTTTATAGTCTGCGATGCCACTACTTTTTTTGTATGATGTTTTATATAAGAAAAATTCTGCTTATAATTTTCATACCATATATCATATATAATTTTTTATTTTTTTTTAATTATCTTTTATATCACACAATGTTTTTTAATTATTTTAATTCAAATAAACTAATTGAGTTTCTATCTATATACTTATAACTATCTATTATTGGAAACATAGTGCATGAAAAGTACAAAATGAAGAAGATAAAGGGCTTCAATGCTTGAGATTGGGATGACCCTACTAACCTAGTCATGAAGATATTTTGAAACACATTCGATGCCATTACGCCATATTACAAAATATCAGGGGAATGACTTGATTGGAAACGTGTTTTTTTCTATGCATGCTTGGGGTTGAAATATGTTTTGGGTTAGTCTTTAGCATGCTAATGAAATCTGGTGTGGTGTGCGTATATAAAACAAAATAATATTAGGGCCTACTGAAGGTGACGGCAGAGGGCAAAGTGGAGGTGTTGACAGATGAGGCTGAGGGACAAAAGTTAAGAACCACAGATGCTGTAGATGTTGCACAGAATGGCATTGTTTATTTTAGTGATGCTTCCTATAAATATAGTTTAGACGAGTTCTTTTGGGATATATTGGAGGGTAAGCCCCATGGTAGACTTCTGAGTTATGATCCAGCTACCAAAACCACCCAGGTGCTGCTCCCCAATCTTTACTTTGCTAATGGAGTTGCTGTCTCCCCTGATCAAAATCATGTCATCTTTTGCGAAACAACAGCGTATGTTTGCCGAGTCCCCTTCTTTGCATTCATATATCTATTCCTCTCTCACTTAAAAGCTCTCAAGTTCAGATAAAAACTTGAAGAAATCTTGTTCCTGTTTTGTTAGTTTTCTTAACTTTCTTTAGCATTGATTCCAATAATGGGTGCAGGAGAAGGTGTAGAAAATATCATATTAGTGGCAACGAAAAAGGAAAAGTCGACAAGTTTATCGAAAATCTACCAGGCATGCCTGATAACATCCGATATGATGGAGAAGGCCACTACTGGATTGCACTGGTACAGGTAATTTGAATTTCCCTTTAATATATAAGTTGTCCTGCTTTTACAGGAATTCTTGTCTTGCTTGCTTGCTTTATGGAATTCGATCAAAAGATTTCATGAATACAATTCCTTTGGTGTACGATCCTTTGAAGAATTCTAGTACTTACTCAGCACATTATTCTAACGAGTCACTGTTTGTGCAATACTGACAGGAATATACACTTTCATGGTATTTAGCATTCAAATATCCTCTCATCCGAAAGTTTGCAGCAATTGCGCTAAAGTACACAGGGCAACCATATTTTTTTGCGAGGTCTGGAGGGGTTCTGGTCGTTGACTTGGCAGGAAAACCAATTGCTCACTACTATGATCCTGAACTGCCTCTGCTCACAAGTGCGATGAAGATAGGAGATCATCTGTATTGCGGTTTCCTTGTTGCCCCCTATATTATCAGCCTCAACCTGAAACAATATCCTGCCGTATAAAAACAAGATATTGTACTTCTTGATAGTTGGCACCCTTACAATAATCGGCTAGATGCTCTTGATCAACCTGTAACTTTGCACATGGTTCTGGCTCTCTGTTGATGTGTTCTGGCTGTGTGTCTCTATAAGTAGACTGTATGTGTTTGTATGGTTCTGACTGTTTGTTATTGAATTAAAAAAGATATTAATCATTTCAATTTTTACAAACTTTTAAATAAAATACTATAAACAATTTTATTTTTTCAAATTTCAAAATATATATATATATATATATTATGTCGGGAATATCTCGAAGGTAGGGCCCTCCGGACCCACTCCTGTAGAATAAACTCTGATCCAGTGTACCGCACTCTCGAAAGTTTTCATACATAGAATTAGTTAAATCGCTATTTTTCACTAGAAGGTGTGGCTCCAAATGATTGTTTACATTTATGAGGTATTAAATTTTAGACTTTAAAAGAAGTGATACCTCAACAAAAATCATATTTTAACAATATTTTATATAATTTTTATCTCATCTCATCTCATCTGTGCAACCAAACAAATAGAACAAGCTTACAAATAAAGCTCTTAGAATAATTTTGTACATCTCTTGATAAATTTACATGTGCATGACATATTTAAATATTAAAAATTTGAAATTTGAATTTTTGTAAGATGATTGTTTATCATCTTTTACATGCGCATGTTTTGTTTGAAATTTTTCAAAAGTGATTGATATTCTTTTTTACATATGCAAAAAATAGATGATTTTATTTGAAAATTTTAGAAAATAAATAGTGCTTCTTTTGTCATATGCGAGAAGTAAGATTAAATTTAAAAATATTGAAAAATGATTGATGCTCTTTTTGACATATGTAAAAAGTAGATGATTTTATTTGAAAAAATTAGAAAATAAATACTGCTCCTTTTGTCATATGCGAAAAGTAAGATTAAATTTGAAAATATTGAAAAGTGATTGTTGCTCTTTTTGACATGCAAAATGTAGATGATTTTGTTTGAAAATTTTAAAAAGTAAATAGTGTTCCTTTTGTCATATGCGAAAAGTAAAATATTAAGTTTGAAAAATTTGAAAAGTGATTGATGCTCTTTCGACATATGCAAAAAGAATATGATTTTGTTTGAAAATTTTGAAAAGTAAATCATGCTCATTTTCTCATATGTGAAAAGTAAAAGATTAGGTTTGAAAAATTTGAAAACTGAAAATGATGTTGTATTTCACAATTGCAAAAATGATAAATTTTTATTTGAAAATTTTGAAAAGTGAATGGTGCTTCTTTTTGACATGTGAATCTTTTTAAATTTGAAAATGAAGCTTCATATGCCTATAAATATCTCAATTGAGATATTCAAATTCAGAATATAAGAACACATCATTGCAAGTTTTACAACATTCATTCAAGCTTTTAATCTCTCTTCTCCAAGCATTGAGCCTTAACTCTTGTTCATTTTGAGAGAGATATAGTTTTGTGCTGTATTGTTTTATTCCACTCATTAAGGAGTGTTTTCTGATAACCTATCCACTATCAGCTCTTATATCGGTAAAAGGGTGTGTATAACTTTTGTGTGTGTAGAAGGTGTTCTATATAGGGAATAGATGTTGAATCACCACGTGTAAGGTGATTGCAAATGTGGAGGGTATTCTACATGGATTATTTCTGGCGGTACTGCTCAAAAGTATAATATATTTCTATCTCTATCTGAAGGAGATTGGATAGTGAATTTGAAAATTCTCAAGGGGTAGTTTGAGGCGAGGACGTAGGTAGTGGGGTTAAACCTCGTTAAAATACTTCAATTTTCTTCATTTTACCCTTACTCTTTATATTTACTTTTACTTTATATTTTATTCATATTTATATTGTGTATTTAATTTATAATTGTAGGGCAACAAAAACGTTGATTAACATACAAAAAAGTAAAAATGACATAAAGCAAGTAAGACAACTATTCTAAACAATGAAAGAGACCTCTATAAAAAGAGAGAATCTCTGCAAATCTAGGCACTCTTCAAATCCTCTCTCCCTAGATTTCTATAGGTATAACCTCTTATTCAACCTCTCCTCTACCTTAGAGCACTCGTCAAATGCCAGTGAAAGTTATAATTTAGTTAATGTGGCTCAAATTTGGCTTGCATTGGACTAGTCAAACTAAATTTATCTACAATATTAGCTACAGTAAACTCTCACACAAGTCATATATAATTTGAACTGTAGTAAGGTCATATGTATATTTTATTATTTCCAACAAACCCCATCCCACACGTTCTCGTTCTCCTTCCGGCGGTTCATACATTTGAGTAAGTATTTTGTGCCATTAATTTCTTCTGTCTTCCCAAGTACATTTCAATATCCATTGAAGTTTGATTGATGAAAAACTGAATTAATGCAATGCCTCGTGCTAAATAGCAACTATAAATGTATTTATAGTTTGTTGGATTGTGAAAATGATAGTAATAATAGCACAATTTGTTGTTCAACTAGAAATGATAATTTTATAGATTGTGAAAAATAAAGATGAAAATAATTGTTAGAAATTGTTGGGGAGATTTGGAGGTTATGAAAATGAAAATAAAAAATTATTTAAATAAATAAAAAAATGAATTAAAAAGTAGATTAAAAAATAATAATATTTTATTATTATAGAGGATGAGATAACTAATCTAATGTTGAGTTTAAGGTCCCGTTTGGTTGCAAGATTTAGCTGAGATCAACTCAGTTCAATCTAATTTTAAGCTGAGTCAAACATCTAAATACTCAAATTTTAAATTATTAAACTCATCTCAACTTAAAACTTCCTTACACGTGGGATCCACAATATTTTTTAACTCAATACATCTTTATACGTGAGACTTACAATATTTTTTTAATTTTTTATAAATAGTATTAAACTCATCTTAATATTCAAACACATTTAAACTCATTTCAGATGAGCCTTGCATAACTCACACCATCTATTCAACTCACTACTCTTCATAAAGAACTCAACTCAGCTCAACATCTAAATATAATTTAAATTTTGAATAATTAATTGAAAGTAAAAAAGTTATATATTATCCAAATTTTAACTTTGAGATAGCTAATTCAATCTAGTACTCCTCAACCTTTTTTCCTTTCCTTTATTGCATTAAGAGACATGTGTAGTCATAGAAAAGTGCACAATCATAAAAAAAAATAATAATAATAAATTTCACCCCGAATACGTGGTAGAATTTTATGCAAATTAACTATATCTCTTGCCGCCAAAAAAAAAAAAAAAAAAAACAAAGAAAAAAAAACTAACTGTATCTCTTTATTTATATATTTATATATTTTATTTACGATTTACATGGATAAGCATCCAAAGGACCAAACATGTATCAATTACCATTAGGGCAGTACAAGAAATCGAAGGACTGATCAAGATCGATTTAGACCGATTGGCTGAGCTCGAAACTGGCCAAAACTGACAGGGAACCGGTCGGCAGACGGTAGAATTTTATCAAAACCAACGACGGCCTGTTCGATCTCAGTTCGAACAAGTATAAAACCGCTCAACCAGCTGACGTCTTAAACTAATTTTTTTTATATATATAATTCATCCTAAAACGATCCTGTTTCCAGGTAAAATGACATCGTTTTGCTTATGCTTAAAAAAAAAAAAAAAAAAGGGAATAGCCTAGGATTTAAACAACCATGCTCTCAGTCTCTTCTCTTGTCGTTTTGAGCCCTCAGCACTCAGTCCTCTCAGTCTCCAGCAGTGCAGTGACTCATCCTTTCCAACGTCCAGAGCTAGGGGCAGAACTATGTTGTAGAGTAGGTCCCCCCAAAAGTTTTAAAAATTAGGCTTATATATATTGTATAATTACAATTTTAAGTGTATATATTATTAAAATATTTAAGATTGCCCCTAGCACTCAAACACAATGTATATCACTCAAATATCCTTAAATCCATTAATATAATAGCATTGATTTGACATCTCTATCTCTCTTTATTTTTCTTTGGTGTGCATTGTGCGATTTGTTTAGTTTCATATCAATGATATCATATAAATTTTTCTTATCTTTCTGAGCTTAGATGGTTACATGATTTTTTAACAATTTTTTTCTCATTTTTTTTTATTTTTTTTCTAATCTGGGTCATTCTCAACTTAGTTGAGTTTCTTGCCTATCACCTGTACACAATCTTCCTTTACAACTTTTGATATGTTTTTAACCACATATTAATCAGTTAACTAGTTAGAAGTTTCAAGAGAGTTTATTTAATAATTAAAACAAATCTGGAAGATTCTTGCATATGGGAGGCAGCAGATTTGTCTAGTTAGATGATTGATGAGACGTTTCTAGAGAGATAGAGAGAGTATGTGAAGAAATTATATTCTTTTGTGAAGAATTTATTAGTTATTCACATGCTTTTTTCTGTTCACTTATTAATAGTAATACAATTATATAATAAAATTCTAACGACTTTTATATTATTAGATACTTTTTCAAGTTTTTTCTTGATCTATAAATTTTTCTTAAAACTTAAAAAAATGAATAAGCCAATAACAATTGTATAATTTTATGACATATGATTATTTTTTTATATATAATTATGTGCAAAAAATACATATTACTTATGATGACACATACCATACATTTTTTCGATCGCTCCTCAGATACCAAATCCTAGTTCCCCCTTTTGTTTCTATTTTCTTGATTGATGATTCTGTTATTTATTATCTTCTTGAATTCTTAGATGATTTTATCGTTTACCATTTCTATTTTCTGAATTTTTGAATTTGGTGGTTGCTTGGTTTGATTAAATGGCTACTTTGGGCACTTTTTTTTTTTTTTTTTTTAAGAGACCCAATTTATTTCTAACAATCTGTCAAATTGATTGTGAACCGGCGGGCAACCGTATCGGCCGGTTATACTCCTTATACGGCTAGTTTTTAGATAGTTTTCTTTTCCAAAATATCAATTTTGGTCGGTTTCGATTTGTGCATAAAATCGAACGGTCGGTTTTTCACCCCTAATTACCATTACGAAACGGCTATCGTGGACTATGACGGTGTTGTTGGACTCGGCCGGCGGCCACGTCAAAAAATACTATCAACAGTACCTATTCAAGGCTATGCGCGCGCGCTCTCTCTCTCTCTCTCTCTCTCGTTTATAAGCGCTGTTAATCCGACATAATCATCCTTTCCTGATACCGAGTCGATCTCTGCACTTACTAACGCCCCTCACTCTCAGTAGTCAGTACCCCACCATGTCCGAGTCAAATAACCCTGACTCAGCTTCCAGTCCCAACGCTTCTCGTATTACTTCCAACAGCAAAACCTCATGCTCATGGCTTTTCACCTCTTTCATGACGGTACTGGTCCCCGTTGTGGCGGCGAGCATTCTGTACAACCTCGACTCGTTCGACCCGGCTCCACTGCCCCCGATCTGTTGACTCGGCACGCCATAGCCGCGCCGGCGAGCAACAAGCGCATGCTCCGTGGAGCGGAGCTGGTGGGCGTGGGGAACTTGGAGGGACCAGAAGATGTTGCTTATGATCGCAGCTCCGGAGTCATCTACACGGGCTGTGCTGACGGCTGGATAAACAGAGTCAACGTGAACGACTCCGAGGTGCAGAAGTGGATCAACACCGGCGGCAGACCTCTGGGAATAGCCGTCGACGGACTTAAACAGGAAGTTGTGGTTGCCGATGCAAAAAGGGTAAAGCTCGCACAGCTAACGTACAGTTAAAACTTAGTATTATGAGTAAACTTCCCAGTAGAAATCAGCCACGTCACTCTAATTAGATAAAAGTACGTACTAACAATAAGTAATGCTACATCAATGGCATTAAAAAGCAGAAAGTTTTCGGGTAGATGCATTAAATTGCCAGAGCATATCCAATTTATTTAGATGTTAGGTATATATCTTGTAGTACGCGACGTCACTACTTTTTATGTGTGATGATTTATATAAGTAATTTTTTTATACCATTATCATATATAATTATTTATTTTTTTATGATCTTTTATATCACATTTTTTTTTAATTATTTTGTTTCTATTAAATTAATTGAGTTTTTACTCATAGTCCCTTCAGTGCGTACTTCTTAAGATAACCATCTACTTATAACTATCTATCTATTATTAGAAAGAGAAATACTATAGTAAAAAAAATTTACATAAAAGTAAAATTATAAATTGATGTGGATTGATGCAGTATATCAGATTATAAAATTATTTTTAATATAAAGTTGATCTAGCATATCATGTGAAGCTATATCAATTTATAAATTTATTTTTATATATAAATTTCTTTATTTTGTAATGTTTCTCTTATTGAAAAAGGCAATGCATGAAAAGTTCAAAATGAAAGAAGATAGAGGGCTTCAAACTTGAGATTGGGATGACCCTACTAACCTGGTCATGAAGATATTTTGAAACACATTCGATGCCATTACGCCATATTATCTGTTTGGAAATTTATTAAATTACAAAATATCAGGGCAATGAGTACTTGTTTGGAAACGTGTTTTTTTCTATGCATGCTTGGGGTTGAAATATGTTTTGGGTTAGTCTTTAGCCTGATAATGAAATCTGGTGTGGTGTGTGTATATAAAACAAAATAATAGGGCCTACTGAAGGTGACGGCAAAGGGCAAAGTGGACGTGTTGACAGATGAGGCTGAGGGACAAAAGTTTAGAACCACAGATGCTGTAGATGTTGCACAGAATGGCATTGTTTATTTTAGTGATGCTTCCTATAAATATAGTTTAGATGAGTCCGTTTGGGATATATTGGAGGGTAAGCTCCATGGTAGACTTCTGAGTTATGATCCAACTACCAAAACCACCCAGGTGCTGCTCCCCAATCTTTACTTTGCTAATGGAGTTGCTGTCTCCCCTGATCAAAATCATGTCATCTTTTGCGAAACAACAGCGTATGTTTGCCGATTTCCCTTCTTTGCATTCATATATCTATTCCTCTCTCACTTAAAAGCTCTCAAGTTCAGATAAAAACTTGAAGAAATCTTGTTCCTGTTTTGTTAGTTTTCTTAACTTTCTTTAGCATTGATTCCAATAATGGGTGCAGGAGAAGGTGTAGAAAATATCATATTAGTGGCAACGAAAAAGGAAAAGTCGACAAGTTTATCGAAAATCTACCAGGCATGCCTGATAACATCCGATATGATGGAGAAGGCCACTACTGGATTGCACTGGCACAGGTAACTTGATTCTTAATTTCCCTTTAATATATAAGTTGTCCTGCTTTTTCAGGAATTCTTTGTCGTGTAATTGGGATCCTTGCTTGCTTTATTGTTATCCCTTCCCCTGATGGAATTCGATCAAAAGATTTTATGAATACAATTCCTTTGGTGTACGATCCTTCGAAGAATTCCAGTACTTATGTCAATAAACGAAATGGTGAGAATGAAAAGCAGAGAGCATTGACGAAGGATGAAGGAAAAGTTCTGTATATTCCTCAATGAATCGCACTGTACATAATGCCGTGGGTATATATCCCTCTCGTATAACAAAACGCACCAACTCTGTACTAAAAGCCAGCTAATAATAGAAAAAGTATTTACAAATAAATGGAAAACAAGGAAACTAGTGTAATTACAAATCAGCCCTTTTCTATACTGGTGCTCAAAAGTTTTGTAGTTTCTTGATTCTCTGTACTGTGTAATAGCCCCACACAAGATGGAGAATAGAGGTTGACTATTTCCATCTTGGATAAATGTAACTTAATGATGAAGGAGGGCAAAGCCTTTGTAAAAATATCAGCTAGTTGGCACTGTGAGGCAACATGAGCTTTGATGATGCTGCCCTCTTGGATCTTGTCTCGGATTAAGTGACAATCTAACTCGATATGTTTGATACGTTCGTGAAAGATCGGATTAGCAACTATGTGGAGTGCAGCTTGGTTGTCACAATAAAGTAAAGCAGCCTGAGGATGTGGAACCCAAAGATCAAGAAGCAAGTACCTAAGCCAAGTGAGCTCAGAGCATGTGGAAGCCATGGATCGATATTCGGCCTCAACTGAGGAGCAGGACACCACAGATTGTTTCTTGGATTTCCAAGAAATAAGGGAATTGCCAAGAAGTATGCAATACCCAGTAATGGAGCAATGTGTGTCAGGACACGAGGCCCAATCTGAATCACAATAGGCCTTAAGTTGAAGTGGAGATGAGGATGAGAGTAATATACCCTGTCCAGGTGCTGCCTTGATGTATCAAAGAGTTTTATGAGCTGCAGCCAAATGTGAAGTCGTGGGATGATCCATAAATTGGCTAAGGAGCTGGACAACATAAGATATGTCAGGCCTAGTGATTGTAAGATACAACAAACGACCAATAAGTCTTCTATAGAGGCTTGGGTCTGGTAGTGGATCATCAGAAGATTTGTTGAGCTTAAAATTCCGCTCAAGGGGCAGTTGAAGTGGTTTGCTGCCGAGGGTCCCTGTGTCAGCCAAGATGTCTAAAGCGTATTTTCTTTGACACAAGTGAATACCTTTGGAAGACCTGGCAACTTCCAAACCAAGAAAATAACGCAAACATCCAAGATCTTTGATCTTAAATTGAGTGTGAAGAAAAGATTTGAGTGATGCAATGGAAGAAAGACAACCAGCCACAATGATATCATCTACGTAAACTAGTAAGGCAATGAAAGATGAGCCATCTAGTTTAGTAAAGAGACTGTAATCAACTTTAGATTGTTCAAACCCAAAATCAATGAGAGAAGAGGAAAATTTTGAATACCATTATCGGGAGGCTTGTTTAAGTCCATAGAGACTCTTGAGAAACTTGCATACTTGATTGGGTCCTCCTTTGTTATAACTCGGTGGTTTACGCATATAAATCTCCTCATGCAAATCACCATGAAGAAATGCGTTGTGAACGTCAAATTGAAGAAGTGACCAGCCTTATACTGCTGCAACAGATAATAAGACTCTGACAGTAACAAGCTTAGCGACTGGGGAAAAGGTCTCCGTATAGTCTATACCTTCTTGTTGTGTGAACCCCTTTGCAACAAGCTTTGCTTTCAACCTTTTCTACAGAACCATCAGCATGAAACTTAGTTTTGTAGACATATTTGCAATCAATTGCCTATTTTCCAGGAGGTAAATCAGTGTTAATCCAAGTTTGGTTCTGTTCTAAGGCAGACAATTTAGAGTTCATGGCTTGACACCAACCAGGGTGTTTGACAGCTTGTTTATAGGTGGTAGGGTCAGAAACAATGGAAATGGAGGTGGAAAAAGCAGTAAAAGAAGGAGAAAAATTCTAGTAAGTCAGAAAATTAGCTAAAGAGTAGAAATTACCAGTAGAGGAAGAAGAAGTCGTGGACAGCAACTGAGAAGGGCCTGAATGTGAAGTCTGGTTGCAATGAAATTCCTGCAGGTATTTTGGAGCTCTCCTTACCCTTTGTGACCTGCGAAGAGGGGGTTGAGGTGGAGAAGCTGGTAGGAAAAGTGAGGGATGAGTAGTGGGAGAAAAAGTGGAAGAATTATGTGATGGTGCAACATGTTGTTGAGATGAATTTGGTACAGGTATGGAGGGTGGAGTGGCGGGATGGTGAGGAGGTGGGCTGACTTGTGGAAAGGAAGAAATTGTGGGAAAATCACGTGAGTCCGGTAAAGGTTTAGTAAAAACAAGGGTGGGGTTCAGAGAAGGAGTGGATGAGGGATGAGGTAAAGATTGAAATGGAAAGATGGACTCATGAAAAAGCACATCCCGAGAAACAAAGGTGGTTTTGGACTCAAGATCAAGCAATTTATAACCTTTAGTTCCAAAAGGATATCCAAAAAAAATGCACATGCAACTTCAAGGATCAAATTTTGTTCTTCCTTGTGAAAGAGTGGCAGCAAAGCAAAGAGACCCAAAAACTTTTAAATGAGCATAAGTGGGTGGAGATTTAAATAAAAGTTCAAATGGTATTTTGTTTTGAAGAAGGGGACTAGGGGCCCTATTGATGAGGTATGTGGCGGTCAAAACACAATCATTCCAATATTCAAGAGGAAGACCAGCTTGAAATTTTAAAGCACGAGCCACATTAAGCAAATGTTGGTGTTTCCTCTCCACAACTCCATTTTGTTGTGGAGTGGCAACATAACTTGTTTGATGTAGGATCCATTTTTTAAGAAAAAACTCTTTCATTTTAAGTTCTCCTCCATTATCACTTCTTAGAATTTTGATGGTGAGGTTGAATTGATTTTCAATCATATTGGAAAAAAGACTCAATACTAGTTCGGGTGGCAACTTTGTTAGGAAGGAGATACAACCATGTACTCCTAGTGAAGTCATCAACTAAAGTTAAAAAATATTTTGAGCCATCATAAGCAGGAACAGAACAGGGTTCCCAGAGATCACAATGTACAATTTCAAATGGTATTGATGTCTTATGTTTGCTATGAGAGAAATGAAGTCTATGAAATTTTGCCAATGGACAAATGTAACAAGGCTTTGTATTAGTAGTTGAAATGCTTTTGTTTACAATAGGATCTGTAATCATATTCAGAACAGGAAAAGAAAGATGGCCTAGGCGACAATGCCATAGGTCAGTAACATTTTCAGTGTGTGAAGCAGAAGCTGTAGCAGACTTTGTAACTGTGGAAAAGTGAGAAAGATTGGTCACTAGGGTAGAGGGAGAGACAGCCGTGTTGAGCAGGTGATATAGACCATTCTTCAATTCACCCTTCCCAATCATTGTCCAAGAGAAAAAGTCTTGAATAAGGCAAAAATCAAAGAAAAAAACTAGACAACAGGTAAGATTGGCAGCCAACTTCTTGGCTGAAATTAAATTAAAACTAAAGGAAGGAACACACAAAACTTCGGTGAGGTGAAGTGAGGGTGTTAAGTGAACTGTGCCCATGTGTGTAACAGGTACATTTGTGCCATTTGGTAACTTAACAGAGTGAGAAACATGAGAATTAATAGTGGTAAAAAAAGAGGTACAACAGACCATATGGTCAGTTGCATCGGTATCAATTATCCAAGGAATTTCTTGTGAGAATGAATGATTGTGTGTGCAGGTGGATAAACAATTTGAAATACCAGAAATCTGAGGAGTTGACTTAGGAGGAATGACTGATTGAATCTGGTTGGCAGAGGACTGAGCAATGGTGGAGGGCGGCTGTTGTTAGAGTAATGCCATTAATTGCTGATATTGTGCCTGAGTAAGACCTACTCGACCATCACTGGAATCCTCAAGGTCAGAGTCAATAGGAGCAGTTTGAGCAGTAAGGCATTTGAACCTTGAGATTTATTGAAAAGTTTGTGTCCGGGGGGTAGCCATGGAGCTTGTAACACTTCTCCATTGTATGTCTAGACATGTTGCAATGAGAACAAATAGGGGCCTCGACGTTACCAACCTTGAAACAAGTTTCAAAAGAGTGTCTTGTGATCTTGCAGTGAGAACAATAGGCTCGGTCTTTCTTTGATTTTTGTTGGGATGGATTACGGGTAGGAAAAGGGTATGGTTTGCGAATGGCAAAGGCCATGGAGTCAGATGGGTTTGAAGTGGGGGTCATTTGATAGTGGCGTTCTTGTTGTTGAATGAGAGAAAAGACTTTTGTGATGGGTGGAAGGGGATCTAAGAGCATTATTTGGTCTCAAACAGGGGAATATGTGTCGTTTAAATCCATCAAAAACTGAAAGACATAGTCCCGTTGGTATCGGTCTGAGAGAGTTTTCATCGATCCACAGGAGCAAACTAAAATGGGGTCATAAATAAGTAACTCATCCCAAAGAGATTTAGGCTTCGTTTGGAACATAAACTACTCTCAACTCATCTCAACTCATCATTATAACTTTTTCAAATCCCAACACAAAATATAATAAATAATTCAACTTTTTTCAATTTTTAAAATAATAATAATATTAAAAAATAATATTCTAACAATATTTTATCATCTCAACTCAACTCACTTCAACATCCAAACTCACCCTTAAGCCTTCCGTAATATACACTTGTAGTGTCAGAGTCTTGTTGAAGGCTGGCAAGGGTCTTCTTGAGCTGGTAAATACGAGGTCCATTTTGATGGGAGAAACGGTCCTGAAGATCGAGCCAAAGGTCATGGGCATTGTCTACGAAAGCCAACGCTAGATCTGATGGAGGGGCTTATAGAGTTTTGAAGCCATGAAACCACTATATCGTTGCAGCACTCCCATAAGTCAAGACGATGATCATCGGGGTCTATTGGTTGAAAAATAGAACCGGTGATGAAGCAGATTTTATTTTTGGCATGGAGAGCTCGTCTCATTGCACGGGACCAAGTTGGGTAGTTATCACTGGTACGCAAGTCGGTGACCAGAACGATGGTAGGGTTGTCGTCGTTGTCCAGCCGAAATGGGTTGCTGCTAGGGTTGGTGAGGTTTAGGTATTTGGCCATGTCAGTAAACGAAATGGTGAGAAGGAAAAGCAGAGAGCAGTGCACGAAGGATGAAGGAAAAGTTCTGTATATTCCTCAATGAATCGCACTGTACATAATGCCGTGGGTATATATCCCTCTCGTATAACAAAACGCACCAACTCTGTACTAAAAGCCAGCTAATAATAGAGTATTTACAAATAAATGGAAAACAAGGAAACTAGTGTAATTACAAATCAGCCCTTTTCTATATTGGTGCTCAGACGTCTTGTAGTTTCTTGATTCTCTGTACTGTGTAATAACTTACTCAGCACATTATTCTAACGAGTCACTGTTTGTGCACTACTGGCAGGAATATACGCTTTTATGGTATTTAACATTCAAATATCCTCTCATCCGAAAGTTTGCAGCAATTGCGCTAAAGTACATTGGGCGACCATATTTGGGGAGGTCTGGAGGGGTTCTGGCTGTTGACTTGGCAGGAAAACCAATTGCTTACTACTATGATCCTGAACTGCCTATGCTCACAAGTGCGATGAAGATAGGAGGTCATCTGTATTGCGGTTCCCTTGTTGCCCCCTACATTATCAGCCTCAACCTGAAACAATATCCTGCCGTATAAAAACAAGATATTGTACTTCTTGATAGTTGGCACCCTTACAATAATCGGCTAGATGCTCTTGATCAACCTGTAACTTTGCACATGGTTCTGGCTCTCAGTTGATGTGTTTGTACGTGGGTTGGAGACTAGATAATGAATTAGTGAACCCAATCACTATGTTTGTTCTTGAATTAAAGAAGAACAAAGAAAGAAAATTAATATTTAAGAGAAATTGGCATGCTTCAACATTTTGTTATACTTTTGGTCAAGAAAGGCTGCCCATAGTCTTTGCTTTCTCTCTCAAAATAAACTTTTGTGTCTTTCCGGTCGAAGTTTTTGGCAAATCCTCAAAAATTACAGTCCGAGGAGCCATGTAATGTGGTAAATGATCCCGACAAAACTTGATTATTTCCTGAGCACTGACATGATCATATCCCTCTTTTAACTTCACAAATGCACAAGGCGTCTGGCCCCAGTGATCATCCGGCCGCGCAACAACTGCAGCCTCAAGAACTGCTGGATGACCATACAAAACTGTTTCTACCTCAACTGTGCTTATGTTCTCCCCGCCAGAAATTACTATATCCTTCAAGCGGTCCTTCACTTCAATATAATTATCAGGATGTTTCACTGCAAGATCCCCACTTCGAAACCATCCACCGCTGAAAGCTTCTTCTGTGGCTTTCAAATCTTTGAGGTATCCACTCATTACAGTGTTGCCTCTAAACATGATCTCACCCATAGTTTTACCATCAGCCGGTACCCTTGCCAGTGTGACAGGATCTCTTATGTCAACCTCCTCCAAACCAAGATGATGCACCCCTTGTCGGGCTTTCAGTTTGGATCTTTCATCAAGAGGTAAAGAATCCCACTCGGGTTTCCATATGCAAGAAGTCCCAGGACCATATGTCTCGGTGAGGCCATACAAGTGAGACACACCAAAACCCAGCTCTTCCATTTTGGAAATAATTTGTGGAGGTGGTGGTGCACCGCCTGTCATCACTTCCACCTTGTGAGGAAGTGGACTTTGGTCACTGACTGGGGAATTCACAATCATGTTCAGGACAGTTGGTGCCCCTCCCATGTGCGTGACAGTGTGCTTAGCGATGCTGTCAAATATACCCTTTGGAGTAACTTTTCTAAGGCATATATTGGTGCCTCCCTGAGCCGCCAACCCCCAAATGAGGCACCACCCGTTGCAATGAAACATAGGCACAGTCCAAAGGTAAACTGGCATTGAGCCTATTCCATGGAGAAGAACTGTTGACAACGAATTGAGATATGCACCTCTGTGACTATATACGACTCCTTTTGGTCTAGATGTTGTGCCGGAGGTGTAATTTAGGCTGATAGGATCCCATTCACAATTTGGATGTCTTACCTGGAATCCATTCTGTCCATTTACCAGCAGACTCTCATATTCATAAGTGTTAGCAGTAATGTCAACAGGACATGGGCCATCAGATTCAGATATCAACACTAGGAGTGGCGGCTCTGCACCTGTCTTTTCATGAACCTGGAATGCTCCACGAGCAATTTCAAGTAACTGGTAGTCTACAAAAATGATCTTTGCTTCTGAATGTGTTAGTAGGGATGACAACATTGCTGAATCATAGCGTGTATTAAGCGAACAGAGAACTGCCCCTGTCATTGGAACTGCAAAATGTAGCTCATGCATTGCCGGGACATTAGGGGCCAGGGTTGCAACCTGAGAAAGCAAGCTAGAGTTACAAATGTGGAAAAAGGGATAGAACTGAATGTCAGGACCATGTGGGTAAGCATATTTGAGTAAGAAATATTTCCATAGATTTACCGGATAGAGACAAACATATTTATTGTATCCTCAAGGAAAACTCCATTTCTCTCTATCTTAAGGCTCAAAATCTCACGGTAGACCAAGTTAATGATAAATTTTGCAGTTAGCTCTCAGTTAATTTTTTTAATGAAACCAAGCATCAGCCATCAAGAAATCAACTATACAAGGGAACATAAGAACATGCTTTGTAATTGTTTCTCTTGACCATATATCTTCGTTGTCCGATCATTAATTTAAAAAATAAAAATAAAAAAATGCGATTACAAGAGAAAACACTAACAGAAACGATATTTTAAAGTTTTTAAACAAGTAATGATTTTATATGCTAGAAAAAATCATTCTATACCAAAACTTGATAGAAATCCAGATACGGTGGAAAGAGAAACTAGTTGAGACTACGAGAACATCAAAATTGTGCGTGCATCCTACTGTTTTTTGTATTAATCCTGCATCCTCACCTCAAACAAAGTTTATAACACCCATAAATACCACATAAAAAAAAAAAACATAAATTCAAAGGATGTGGATCACTGGATATAAATCAATGAATCGTAGCAAGTACGAAGTCGCAAAATAAAAAATAATAATAAAAGACTCCAAAAAACAATGATCAAGACCACTAAACCTTGACACAAAAGAACTGCATGTTAAATAAATCAACTCACCACATCCCCCGTAGAAATTCCCAGCTGTGTCAGAGCAGAGGCCAGTCTCAGACATCGGTCATGAGTTTCACCCCATGTATATTTCACAGAACCATACACGACCGAGGTTCTGTCTCTGAAAGCCTTTGCCGCTCGGTCTAAGAAACTTATGGGAGACAAAGGAACGTGATTTGCTGAGCAATGAACCAGACCCTCCATTGATCTCCATGATTCTGGCTCGAACCTCCCGGAAAAGTGAGAGAATTTACTAGAATTTTGAGTGATAGAAAAATGAAATCGATTGAAACTACAAACGAAGCGAGTCCAGGAGTTCCTGAACAGGTGGTTCATGGTGGCGGAGGAACAGAGACTTGACAGCGAAGTTGGGGGAGATAATATAGCAAGTAATTATTGGTTTGTGTAAGGGACTGAAAACTGCTCGTGTTCAAAGGATTGATCAGAACAAATCCGAGCGGAAATATTAATATTAGCATTATCCAAATAATAATTGCTAAAGTCTTCCTTTTTTGTCTTTTTATTTGTTGGAGAAGAGGCTTGGAATTAAAGACAAAATTGCGGCTGGAGAACGGACAAAAATCGTGGCAGTCTTTTTTCGGCGTGGGCGTGGTTTTGAGAAAGAGAAATGATATTTACGAGTGTGTAAGTGTGTATAATTTAAAAAAAAAAAAAGAGTAAATATAAAATTTATATAATAAAAAATTAATTTTTTAATAATAAATTTTATTTTTTTTGTAATAATTATGTAATATTTATACAGTTATATTTTATAACTCTCAGAGAAAAAGAAAGAAACCGAACGGCAACCTCTTTTTTCGTGGGTTTTTGGGAGTGAAAAATCGGAGGCCAGAGGTTTTGTTTTCTTTTGGCTGGAAATTTTCCAGAGGAAGCGATGGCTTTGCTTTTGGTGGATTTTATTTTGGAAAACAACATGTAAGGCTAAATTTTTAAGTCTAAGTTTTGGGAAGTAATCCGAATCACAAGACCTTTTATTAGTATGAAAAATACTTGTTGCAAGTACCTGGTGTAAAAGGTGTATAAATGTGGCTGACGTGGAGACACTTGATGAAAGAGAGAGCGAGCTGATGAGAGAGAGATGAGAAGAGCTGAAGAGAGAGAGACCGAGCTGATGGAACTGATGAGAGAGAAAGACCAAGCTTATGAGAGAGACCGAGATGATGAAAGAGAAAGAATTCATTTTAAATCTGATGTGGCATGGACGATTGCACGCCAGTTGTATCTATCGATTGTATATAGAAGAACTATATTAGTATTATTATCCACTTTTGAGTTTTGGGAAGCTGAAGAGTATAGCCGAGTCTATGCATGTACTGTTACTGTAGTGTCACGCTCTCTTCGGATTGGAGTTTCTGCTCCTCCCTCCCTCATCCATCCTCTTTTTTCTTTCTAGTTTTTTCTTTTATTTTTTCTGCTTTTATGTGTTTTTCTTTTAAAGTATGGCGAAATGTCAATTTGTTGTTCTTCGGAGCCTGGTGACCATCACGCACTCCACCGCAAGATTCCCAAGACGTTGATTTTTCAGACAGGCGAAGAATCTCGTCGAAAGCACGCGGTCCAAAGTGCACGTGTGTCATACATGCACCACTGCAAGAGGAGCTCTACTGCCCCATGCACAACATTTCTGGGACCAAGGCATCGATTTCTTCAGATTCGACTGTCCGCTGTACTTCCACCACAATCCTTGTGTTCGCCTTTTTTATTTCCTCTAAGGTTGAAAATGCAGATTTACAACTTTTCAAGCTGTATTTCGCTATTTTCCCATGTATCATTTATGTTTTCGTTTATTTCATTTGTTTTAGGTTAATTAAAAAAAAATAGTCTCTTGGTGTTTTAGGTTAATAATAAAAAAGAAATAGTCTCTTGGATATTTTGTCTATAGAGTGAAAGTCCTATTTTCCTCTAGAGGGTGGGATTTGAAATATCTGTTTTAGGCAAAGTGTGGTCTCTTAGACGGTTTGTCTATAAAGAGTTCTAGAAGTTAAGACTATACTAGTTACAAATGAATGAAAAAATCTATACAACCTTCACACACTACACTTTTTTTAATTTTTTATTATTTTTTATCAAATATTTAACATATAAATAATGAATAGGAGAATTGAATTAGTTTAAAAAAATAAACTCAAAAAAAATATTAAAAGAATATTAAAAAATTTAAAAATCTAAATAAATATGATGTGCGGAGGCTAACAAGGTTGTGTATCATTACTCAAAATTGTAAGAAATAGAAACCTATCATTATCGTTGCACTTATCTAGTTGGAAATGCTTGCGGGTGAAAAAGTTAATCCATTTTTCCCCTTTCGCAAGGGTACAATGCCTTCACCGTACATATTGCTTTGACATCAATCATCTCCTTCTTCCAACCTCTCCATGGTTCTAACCCATTGTCATTACCCTCTTGCTCTTGCATCCAAAACTCCCAACTTTCCCAGAAGTTTCTCTCTCCTATAGAGCCCCAGAAACTCTCTTTCTGTATCTCCTTGTAAGTTTTCGATGGCTGAAAGATCTTTCGAGAAAGAAGAAGAAGAAGAAGAGCAGGAAGAAGAAGATAAAGAACGTTATGATGATCATGATAATGACGAAGATGAAGAAGACAATGTTGGTGAGGGTAATGAGGGAGAAGAAGAAGTTGAAAATGAGGATGAGCTGGGACTAGAGTATGGAAGGAAGAAGGTGATGATAAGGGTAGTGTCAGCTGGACAGAGGCTTAGTGCTATGGTACCCTTTATGAATGGTAGTAGTAGTAGTGGTAACAATATGATCAGTGGCATTGACTCATTACGTTGCCAGGCTGATGAATGTGTTGTGGACTTGAGAATGGGGAAGACTTATCACAAGCGACATAAGGTTTGCGAGCGCCACTCTAGGGCCGCTGTCGTTTTAGTCAGCGGCGTCCGCCAGAGGTTTTGCCAGCAGTGTAGCAAGTATTTAACTTCTTCTTTGTGCTAGAAGAGCTTATATAATTTTGTAATGCAAATGGGTGTTTGTGATTTTTCTTCTTTTGTCTAATTATGGATAGCAAGTGAATTGGGTGTTCTCTTTTGCCCATAATATGTTCGACTGTTTATTTCCAGTGCCTTTTCTGGTTGAGTTACAAGGAGGGAAAGAAAGGTTTGCGTGATTTCATGCTCTATTTGTTTTGATTATAACTGAATTAGCCTGCGAGTAACTGTGAACCAGCCTTTCTGTAATTGACCAAAGAGCTTGCAAGTTGGTGATCGGCGAGCAGTGGGGTCTGATTTTTCAAAATTAGGCAAGTCATGCATCTCTGTAATTGACCAAAGAGCTTGCAACTTGCAAGTTTGGTCATCGGCAAGCAGTGGGGTCTGATTTTTCAAAATTAGGCAAGTCATGCATCTTTGGTGTCTATATCTAAGTTGTTTACCTTGTGTCATAGAGTTGTTATTTTACCGTACCTAATTTGAACCAGCTCCTGGGCATCACAAATTACAATGTGTTGTACACTTGTATTCAAAACTGAAGCATTGAGAATAAAGATATCTATGGATTTGCTTCTACGAATTATTTTCTACTTTCTATTAACAAGTAAACCTTAATTCAATAAATTTATATGTACTTTCATTGGAAGCTCCTCCCTCATATTGCAGACAACAATTTGGTAAGTAGAAGTTAGCTTTTCTGCCACAAATTGCAATCAACTGGAATACCGTATTGTGTGTTTCATGATCATTTTATGACATTATTATGCAATTCAAGAACTTCTCCTATCATTTTATTTCGTGGGGTGGGAATTAATAGGTCAGTTGTGGTCACCAAGTAGAAATATTGACATTAGAAACCGTTAGTTTTCTATTTGTTTATCATGTACATGGCGGTGATAGTGTAATTTGGAATTACTATGTGTTGCCATAGTACTTTTGCTTTCCATGCAGTGGAAGTCATATGTATGAATAATTTTTTGTAAATGCTTTTGTTCATGTGCCAGAATTGATGCATCCTCATTTTATTTCCCTATGGTCTCTGCTGAAGTATTTGGTTGGGATATGAATATGTGGTACAGGTTTCATGAAATTTCAGAGTTTGATGATAACAAAAAGAGCTGCCGGGAAAGGTTGGCTGGTCATAATGAGCGTCGGAGAAAAACCCCTTCAAAACTTAAAGCAGAGGATGAACAGAAGCCATCAGAGTGCAGAATGAATGGCAGCTTGCTGAAATCCACGAGAAATTCAAATTGTGGTGAAATGAGTGTTCTTCGAGGGAGCCCCAATATGAAGCATTCTCGAATTAAATAACTGCAAGTTGGCCTCAAACTTTGTTTTAAAACATTTATAACTTCTTATGTATTATCTTTGATAGGAAAAATTCCTATATGCCTTGAGCAATCTAGTGATAACAGCCCAAGTCAAAGGGTTATTAATTTTAGTAGCATGGGATAATTTTAGCTTCTTATCTGTCATGTTACTGAGTCCTGTACAGAAGTGACTTTATTTTGGTATCATGGGTTATTCATGAATGTGTAGTTGATACTATAGTTGGTTCACAAGATTAATAGAGCCATTTATTTACCTTCTTCCACATAGCAAGAGGAGAGGCCAGAGTTACTATATGTGAAACTTCATGCCCATCCGTGTTGGGTAAAAACAACTAAAATCTTTGCATCACTGTGTATTTCTGATTTCTAGCTCTCATCTTGACTTGTCCCTGCCTGAAAGGCTTGATTTTTCAATCAACAAGCTGTGCTAAGAGCATCAATCCCTTTTTGTATTTCCCCCTTGTCCATGAGCAAATCAATGTCTGACAAATATGTATTAAATAGATGAATCATTAAACTATGGATGCAGAAAGGTATCCGCAGAGCAAGGCCCCAAACACAACCCTCATTATTCCCCAGTTCATCCTTGCTGCGGTTCAATACTCAGCTCTGCATTTTTATTTCGTTACATAGTAAATGTAATAGGAAGGGCACGGAATTTATTCTCCAACATACTTGGTATAAGGAATCAGACAAATCCTCTTTTCCTGCAACTCAGAAAACAACGATGACAAACGTGATTCGACAACATGCTTACGTCCACAGAGTTGCAGAGGATTTATTATACTGAGGAATCACAAAATACACTTTGGGGCGAAATCTCACTATTCAGAACAATCAAAACGAACTAAATTATTCATTAAGTACATATTTATAGTGTCATACGGCATAAATCTTATTTTTTACCTTTTTGAGGTATTCACTCGAGAGGCTGTTGAGCGAACTATTTATCTGAGCTTTACTTAAGCAACATGTCGAGTGAGTGTCTAGCGAACTGTTTATCTGAGTTTTATTTAAGCAACATGTCAAGTGAGTGTTTAGCGAACTTTTTGTCTAACACTTTTTCTGATTGCAAACAGTGCCAAAATAGGGTATCAACCCAAGCCTACGCTCCATGGCCCGAGCCTCCTTGAAAATTTGCCAAAAATGCATCCTTGTTGGGTCAAGTCAAAAAATCGGGGCGACACACCAGCAAATCCAGGCTCCACAAACCCACAAGTATTTGGTTAGCTTTCTTTTTAGTTTTTTAAAATACAAATCCCTGCTTTAAACCCAAAACTAATAACGAACCAAAGAAGAAATATGTTGTTTCAAGGATTGAGGAAGTTGAAGCCGTTGAAAAAGACAACTGAACTTTATGGTGTGATGAAATGATCAGGGGATATGAAGATTGAGATGGCAGATTATGCTGCAAGCTAATTTGTGAGGGCAGTTTGTAGGGAAGGGAGGATATATATATATATATATATATATATATTTATATATTTATATACTCAGCATAAGCTTACGATCGAGGTGTTTGATTATCTTACACAACATATATAGGAAGGTACACTTAAATGGCTGAAGAAAGCTAAAGCTGAACATGAGAAGGATTGGGTTTGAATGAGATATCAGCTGGGGTACTAAGAAATGGAGCAAATTATACGATTACTAATTTGTAAATGTAGTACTGGATGGTCCAAATTAAATTGGTTTATTGCATGCAATTCTCTTTGAGTTTTGATTGACGTTATACGCAGTAATCTGACTGATTGATCATGACAACATCAACATAATTTAAGATAGAATTACCATATTATCAATTAGTCATGTATTAATTCGAAGGAGTCAAATCAAAGAGCTAGCTAGGAAATTATTCAAACACCAACGTATATAGGAGTACTGAGGTGTTCAGTCATGAGCAAGACACATGAAGGCAAGGCAAGCTAGGCACAGGAGAAATGCATGCATCCGGCGGCCACCCCCAGTACTATTAATTTCGTGTAAATATAGTGTTTCAATATTTATTTAGCATTCTGTCGATTGAGGTCGGTAGCTAAATTAATAATTTTACGAATACAGAAGAAATAGTAGAGGAGACAGAGAGAATCATGGGCCTCTGATCATGATCATTGGAATTAACATGTGATACGATATTAATTAGTGGGCTTGCTTCCTGTACATTAGGCTATTTCAATTTTCACCAATAATTATTAATTTGTTTTCCCCTATAACGACATGTTATATATATATATATATATATATATATATATATATATAATGCCGCATGGTACAGGCCTATACGGAATTCACTCCAACTTGATCATGATATTGTACTCATAATATTAAGCATTGCAAATTAAGCTAGATTATTGGTCTGTCTGAAGGTCTAGTGTTATGCTAAATCTTGTCTGAGATTTGTCGACGTTTTACTTATCTTTTGGTTACTTGAACTATATATATCTAAGGCAATCATGATGCCTTGCCAGCCTTTTTTGTTCATAAACAATTTAAAAGGACGCAATACAAGTACTTTAATTTTGCCAAGAGGAGATCAGACGACGTAGCAATAATGATTGGGGGAGACAAGGCAAGCTGGCCAAGGCATACTCATGTCATCACTATATACAGAAAATATATGGCAATCTCAATGCCATATATGATCGAAATTAGAGAAACGACACTTTGGTCGCAGTTGGTATATACGTTGTTGGACACATGTACGATACAAATACAAACGTATTGTGATCCATGAATAAACGTACAAGGCTTAATATGCACTAGATTCGATCAAACTAGCCCATGACGTGTATTAATATGGTCGATGCATGAACTCGATCTCATGAGCAGTACGTTATTCCGGTCATTATGATAACCAATATATTCTTGATTTTTCAATATGCATGCATGCTTAATTCCAATGCCAGATATTGGAAGATATTGTGATATTAATATAATCCAGGCCAGCCTCTATACACACCGGCCGGGCCGGGAGGGGATTCGTCGAACGGTACTACTACTGGTGCATGGAAGATATATATCGTGAATTGCGCTTGATGATAGTGCATTGAATTGATCAGTGATGTAGATTAATACTGTAGGCCGGGACAAGGAGAATTATATATGAACTCATTCATATATATATATATTATGTTAAATATATATTTGTGAATGCATATATGCGCGTGCAGTAAATGGTTACGTTAGGCTTATAGAAACAATTTCTCTCCATAAAAGGCCTTATAAGAGGAGTGTGATAACTCCTTATAAAGATCAGGATGAGTTTTTTTTAAGCCGTGTGAGACTTCTCAACATACTCCCTCACGTGTGGACCGATATTTCTAGTACCATCTTCGTGGATAGGTCGCAGGAGCTCATCATCGGTCATAGGTTAATCTACTCTGATATCATATAGAGATACATTTCTTCCCATACAAAGCCTTATAGGAGGAGTGTCATAACTTCTTATAAAGACTAGGATGAGTTTGCTCTAAGTAGTGTGAGACTTCTCAACAAGGCTAACATGATGAATTTCGATCCAATTAGCTGGTACACGAAATGTTTACTTCCTAATTATGTTTTTCCTTGTCTCCCGAGGACACCAACTACTGTAGTACTGTCATCAGGACGACCAGATTCTCGGCCCCAGGATAGAATATCAGTCATGTATAATGCTTGTATATATGCATGGTCCATTGAAATAAGACACGATCGAGTACTCACGAACTTTGGGTATGGGGATTTAAGTTTATCTTTATTATATTACAAATGATAATTCAAAGAATAGTTCTAAATGTTGATGTTTATTTAAGAGAACGGTGCCAGGCCAATACAATGGCAGGCCTGCTGGCTGTACCCAGTATACATGATCATGTTCAGAATTATTCCAAATACAATAATTCCCAAAGGCATACGTTCCCCCGTCTCACGACCATATATGTAAGGCGATTAAAATGTCTTTATAAGGTGTTGATCGATGATCATGAGTAGTGCCAATCAAACCTGCAGAAAAGTTTAGATCATATTATATCAACCACTCGATCGTTATCCTTATTTGTTAATTAATGTTGAGTAGGTACGTACGTGGGACTAAATATTCAAATATATATATATATATGGTAACTGCTCGCAGTTACATTTATTTCTGAATTCGCATCGTCAGCCCAAAACCTTGACAAAATGAGTTTAATGATGATGTTTTCTCCTTGCCATTAAAAAACAGATTTCAAGAGTTCCTCAAAATATGTTCTCTCTCACTCTGTCTCAGTAATTAATGTTTCAAGTTCATGATTGATCTCTGCTAAAAAGACAAAATGGGTGCATTTCTGAAATGATTTAAGTGGTTTCGATGCCTGGTTGAATGTCTCTTGCATGCTCCAACTCCGCAAGCCACATCCTTCTCTGAGAGGGCCCTTATGTCTCAGCAGTCACATGCCAAATCCTGCTGCTCTGATTCCCCGTAATATCTAAAGAATATTATCAGCATCAGTACACGCATAACCATAATCTGCATGATACGTGTCCTATACCTATGCGTACCTATCCTTTACTGAGATTATCGAGAATTAATGGAAATAGAGGTATGCAATGGAGACATATGCAGAGCAGGCCACTCGTGCACATAATAAACAAGGTAAAGGTTAGCATTGATAATTGAGCTAGCTAGTAGCTATGATACGTGTACTGATCTTGGAATTCTAATCATTATATCTACAAATTTATCAATTGTTTTACATTTTCTTAATTAAACGCCACAGATCTGGATCTCGATCTCTCTAAAGCTTTTGTTTAATGATTTGTACAGAGCAAGGTTGTGGTAGTTGAGACAACCCAGACAAGGCACATCTGTGAAGGTCAGGCAGCTTGAATATTAAACTTCAACAATTGAGGGTAATGTGGCAGTAGGGGAGGCAAAGTGGGTGATGACTCTTCTCGTTACTTGCGCATCACAGCTCACAAGATGACAAAAATAGTAGTTCACCTCATCACCATTTCCCGAACATCGTGGCTTAAATAATTAACAAATCATTGAAGCCAATGCTGGCCAAAGCTGTGACAGACGACCGAATACAAAGGAAAACCCCACTCTGGCACCACATGTTGATCACATTAACTAGAACAGTCATGTCTCTTTTTCATCTCTGTGTGCACGTTCCTATATATAGAGAATCATAGAATTGGTAGAAGCATCTCAAAGTTAAGCGTTCTCTGGGAAAAAGAACAAAAACAAAAGCAGCCATGGCCGGGAAATATCAAGTTCGATCTATAAGCTTGCCTTCCAGATCCCATCCCAGCACTGTCAGACTCGAAGAAGAGCTGAACAGGCTAAAAATCCGAGAGGAAACATCAACATTAACATCAGAGTCGATTTGCAAGGGTCTAGTTGGTGTAGAAGAGTTGTATAGATGCGTGGATGAGCTTCTCAATATGGCATCGACCCAACAAGTCCTTTCCCAACTTCAACATGAGAAATACGTCGAGGAGTTGTTGGATGGATCTGTAAGGCTTTTGGATATCTGCGGCATTACAAGGGATGCCATGTTGCAGATTAGGGAACATGTTCAAGTTCTTCAATCTGCTCTCCGAAGGCGAAAGGGAGATTCAAGCATTGAAAGCAGCATCAACAGCTATACTTGCTTCAGAAAGAAAATGAAGAAGGATGCCAAGAAGTTGATCGCGGCTTTAAAGCAAATGGAAAGCAAATGTGGAGCATCACCAATCTTAGATCTAGACCACCATCTATCTGCGGTGATTCGAGTGCTCAGAGAAGTTTGTTTAATAAATGTTTCAATCTTTCAATCCCTCTTGATGTTCTTGACAACTCCAGTGTCAAAGCCAATTAGTGGGTGGTCACTGGTCTCAAAGCTGATGCACAAAAGCGTAATAGCATGCGAAGAGAAGCAAGAGAAAGTGAATGAGATGGAAGTTGTTGATGCTGCACTAAGCACCCTATGCAGATCATATGCCTCAAGTAAGGGGGCTGATTCTGAGAAGGCGCAAAGTGCACCGAAACGGTTGGAGGATTTGGAGACTAGCATTGAAGAGTTGGAGAATGGTTTGGAGTGTGTGTTTAGGCGCTTGATCAGAACAAGAGCCTCTCTTTTGAACATAATCTCTCAATAGATCAGAATAAAACAAAAACAAAAAAAAAAAAAAAAGCCATTTTTGTCTGATCTCCATGATCCTATACGACATCCAAATTTTAGAGGATGTACGTGTCAAAGGATTGATATTTTCCTATTGATCAACAACTATGTACATGGATTGCTATAGAATGAATATAAACAGAAAAGTCAAGCTCTACATTCTGCCTTTATTTTCTTTTCTCGTCTTTTCACCTGTTGCTATTACATTCAAATACTTTCCAATTGAATACTGAAGACACAAAACGACACTTTGCATTGGAAATGCCAATGGCATCTTTTTGTAATTGAAAATTCTATACATTACACTTCATTCTACTATATATGATATGACACATTTATTACTATTAAATAATTATTTATTAGATAATTATTTATTATTTAATATCGATAAATATGACATATCTTATATAGTAAAATGAAAATAAAATGGTGATATAGTGTAATTTCCTAATATTTTGATTTGCTATGATTCATAATATACATGTTGATATATTTGTTTATTTCACAAAATCATGGGGAAGAGATGATGCATTGATGCATGGGTACATCCATCCTTATCATGATTCTCTATTATATTAAACACTATATACTGACATTTGAAATTAATAATACTCGATCATATGACATTAAAAATAAATAAAACTCCACAATCAAAATAATTTAATTAAGGCCTCAATTATTCTTATTCAACAATCAAGATGCCGTACGTCTTCCAAAACATTAAAAAAAAAAAAAAAAATCAAATGCATGTATCACATATAGAGGTTTGTCCTCCTCCACGTGTAGGCAGGCGAAGGAAAGTAATAAGATCAGACGTGTGTCAACCAGAGTTGAGTTTGAAATTAAGCTCTAATTGTTTTTCTTCTATAGGAATGTTTTACTTTTATCACTTTTTTATTTTATTTTTTATGAGTTGGTATTGTCTAATATCTATCGATTTTTAATTTCTTTGAATATAAAATAAATTTAAATATGATAAAATATCATATTTTAAATATACAGTAGTGAGATAAAAGTAAAATCACTTAACTGGATCATAATTAAGCAAGTAACGCAACAATGTTGTTAATTAGGTGCAAAATTCTGCAATCTCTAATCTATCTATAGCTAGGATACTTGTGCACGAGAAGCGTGATTTCATCGAGAGAAATGTTAAATGGTGAGTAATCCTTTAATGTTCAGTACTGATAGTTATTGTTTTTACAAATGGATAATGCCCGCCCAATATGCATCCTTGGATGTGTCTTCTAGTGTATTTAATTTTTTTTTAAATATTATTTTAACATCCTTAGTCATTAAAAAAATTACAACTTTACTAATAGTCACTTTCTTGACCATTGCTAAAACAAACGAAAAAGGAGATAGAAAAATATGCACACATGGTGCTTGATAGAATGCGCAAGAGAGAAAGAAGTCTTTGTGTCTTGGTTTTCATTGATTCATTTTCCTATTTATTACATACAGACAACTCATGAATTTATATGCTTTCTCAACAGAGGAATAGCAGAGGAATATCAGTAGTACATCTACCACTCTTGTGGTTACACATCAACAAGGTTGTTAGGCTCGAATATTCTGGAAGGTGCCAGAGGTCCAGGTCCTTGTTCGTTTTTGGCAAAATCTGTTGATCATGGTGTAGGAAGAGGATTCTTCTCAGTGCGCAATGATGCAGCTGGAGGCTTTCCTTAGTGCGCACGGCTTCTTCTGTATTTGCCTTAATAGCCCCCCTCAATTCAAGAGGCACCAATGCAATGGTAAGACTGGATCGTAGAAAATTAAAGTGTGTAATAGGCAGGGGCTTAGTAAAAATATCTGCAAGCTGGTCTTTGCTAGAGACAAAGGCAACCTTGAGTGCTTTGGCAACTACATGGTCACGAACAAAATGGTAGTTGAGTTCAACATGCTTAGTGCGAGAATGTAAAATAGGATTAAGGGAGAGATATGTGGCACCAAGGTTATTGCACCAAAGAGTGGGCAGTTCAGCGAGAAAAATACAAAGTTCACTAAGCGATGATTGCAACCAAATAAGTTCACATGTAGTATTTGCAACAGTCTTATATTTGGCTTATGTGGATGAATGGGCAATGGTGGGTTGTTTCTTTTAACTCCAGGAGATTAGGTGAAAGCCAAAATAGATACAAAAGTCACCAGTGGATTTACAATCATCAGGACAACTAGCCCAGTCAACATCAAAATAGGCAAACAAGGAAATAGAAGAAGTGGAAGAAAACTTAAGGCCAAAATTGTTTGTGAGATGCAAATATCTGAGAATGCGTTTGACTACATGCCAATGTGAAATTCTAGGACAATGCATATATTAACATACTTTGTTAACTGCAAAAGAGATAGTCCGGGCTTGTGAATGCCTAATATTGAAGACTCCCAACAATACTATGGTAAAGTTGGGGGTCTTCAAATGAAGATCAGTCAATAGTAGTTAATTTGACTGTGCTGGACATGGGGGTGGACATAGGCTTAGAATTATGCATATTTGTTTGTCTAAGCAAGTGTGAAATGTATTTGGACTGTGACATAAACAAGGAATTAAAGGTGCGTGTAATTTTTATGCCTAGAAAATAATACAAGGGACCTAAGTCCTTAATTGGAAAGGAAACACGTAGGGCAGCTATAAAATCAAAAACAAAGCTAGAGTTAGATCTGATGACAATAATGTCAACAACATAAACCAAAACAAAAATTGAATGATTAGACTGACAGTAGATAAATAAGGAGGAATCTGATTAGATGCATGAAATCCTAGAGATAACAAGCGATTACTCGACTTAGCAAACCAAGCCCTAGAGGCTTGTTTAAGACCATACAAGGATTTTCGCAACTTATAGACATACTGAGGATAATCAGGATTGGCAAACCCAGGGGTTGTTGCATGAACATAACTTCTTCCAAGTCACCATGTAGGAACGCGTTTCGGACATCCAACTGGTGCAACGGCTAGTGAGAGGAGATAGCAATGGAAATGATCAAATGAATTGTAACAAGTTTAACAACTGGATTATAGGTTTCGATGAAGTATAAACCTGCATGCTGATCAAATCCTATGGTCACAAGTCGGGCCTTGCGGCGCTCAAGGGTTCTATCAGCATGGCATTTAGTTTTTAACACCCACTTTGACATTGAAGGTGGGAGATGATGGGACTAGATCCCAGGTGTGGTTACAAAGCAACGCTTGAAACTCAGTAGCCATGGCTAGACACCATTCAGAATATTTTGAGGCCTCTGTGAAAGATGTGGGCTTTTCAGGTATGGAAGGTAAGGCAGAGATCGAAAGGTTAAGGGATGGCTTTGGTGTGGGACATGGGACCGTGCCATCGGTTCGAAGGAGGGCGATAAATGTGATTTTTAGACTTAGTGACCATGGGGTGGCGGGAGAGAGAGGAAGATGAGATATCAGGACTGGTTCATGCGAAGGGGATTAGGAAACCCTAGGTTCATACAAAGGAGAAGACGAAACGTTGTGTTAGTTATGTGTATTGGGTATGTGAGATGGTGTCGTGTTGGATATGGGAGCTATTGTTGGATAAGGTTGGGAGGAAAGGGTTGGGCTTGAATGGGCTGGTATATGGGAGGAAATTGAGGGGGGTTATATGTGTTGGAGAGAAAGGCATGGGCTATTTCGAGTTGGGTTGTGTATGAGAAGGGTGGGGCGAAGATTGAGTCTGAGGTGGGCTAGATACTGACTAAATGGACAAGGCAGTGTGCACAAGTTTGGTTTGGATAGTGAGAATACCTGAAAAGTGTTAAGAATGTTTGTGAATAGTAGTGAAAAAATAATAATAAAATATTGAATAGTAGTAAAAAATAGATTAAAAGTAATGAATAGTAGAAAAGTAGGTGAAAAATAATAATAAAATAAAGAATAGTAGTGAGAGTACTTGAGATACTCTCACTTGCCAAACACACATGGACTGGGCATAGAAAATAGAAAATAAGTTTCATGAAATTGAACATCTCGGTAAGTGTGAATTCGGCCCATGGGAATATGAAGACAGTGATAGCCTTTGTGATCCGGGCTATAGCCCATGAACGCGCATGATTTGGATGGAAATTCCAACTTGTGCCTATTAAACGGCCTCAAGTAGGGCCAACACAAGCACCCAAATGTTCATAAAAAATTGTAGTAAGGAGGAACATGAAAAAGAGTTTGAAAGGGAGAGTTATTTTTGTAAAATTGGTGTTGGCATTGGGTTGATTAAGAAAACTGCCATTTGAAAGGCTTCAGCCCAATATTTGTAAGGAACCGAAGCAAGGGTTAGAAGAGATAAGCCCGTTCCAACAATATGTTGATGCCTTCGTTCAATCGTAATATTTTGAGGGTTAAAGTATGGACAAGTGATGCGATGGTTAATTCCAAAAGATTAAAAAAATTTGTGGAGGGGTCAGAATTCCCCTCTCCAGTCCAATTAAACCGAGACAACTTTTGATGAAAAGAAATTGTTAACAAATTGCAAAATGACCAACATTATGGTTGAGATATTAGATTTAGATTGAAGCGGAAAAAGTCATAAATACTTAGAAAAATCATCTACGATTGAAAGATAAAACCTACATCCATTGGAAGACGGCACATGAGTCGGTCCCCAAACATCAAGAAAAAGTAAAGCAAAGAGCGTATTAGACCTAGAGGGGGAAGGGGGATGAGATAGAACATGTGTTTTAGCTTGTGGACGAGAGAGATATGGAGACATTTTTGTAGATGAACTAATTGGAAGTTTAAATCTACTTATAACAAAGGAGGTGATTCGGGGTGACAGATGACCAAGCCGTGTGTGCCAAGTTGAGGTGGAGGACTGTGTACCAAGGAAAGCTTGAAATGAGGCAGCAGGTTCATGGGGAGAGATGGTGGCCAAGACATCAGTTGGTAGTTCATAGAGACCATTCCTAATGTGGCGAAGAAGAGATGCCTGGGTGTGCAAATCCTTCACAAAAAATAATTAAAGTGAAATTCAAAGAAAACTAAATTATCTAAACAAAACTAACGAACTTAAAGAAGATTTCTAGTAATTAAAGGAACATGAAGTAATTGAGAAAGAAACAATTCACTAGAGTTTGAGTGGAGATGAGCAGTGCCAATGTTTTGGATGGGAAGCGTTGAGCCATCACCAATGCTAACTTGGTCAGAGCCTTAATAAGACATAAAATCCAAGTTTAGGTTAGAGAAATCTGAGGTAAAATGGTTGGTTGCGTTGCGGCTATGTCAGGAAACCAAATATTGGAAATAGGTGTTGTGTTTGGCAAGGTTGTATAGTGGGCTGTGAAGGATGAGGGTGTTGAGGCTTGATAGGTATGGTTGAATCGGTGGTGACAAACCAGAGTCGTGTGGCCTGGCTTATGGCATACTTGCACAGGAAACGAGTATCGGGTCTACTGGAAAAAAGGGTTTTTTTTTCCTACTAGAAAATGGGTTGAAGCCACCTCTATGACCACCACGGCCTCAAGGGAAAAACCCTCTACCTCTGCTGGATGGAGAGTTTGTATGTTTAGATGGAGGAGGAGTTGTGGTCGTATGAGCTACCATTGGAGTACCTGAAAGGAGATTGTTAGTCTGATGAACAATCATAGACTCATGGTTTAATAGGTAACTATAAACTTGAGGGGTTGAAAGTGAGTCAGGCTGAGTGGTGAGAGATGTCACAAGCGGCTCATAGTCAGATCCAAGGCCAGCTAACAGGTAAATGATGAACTTAGAAGAGGAAATAGGGTGGCCAGCAGCACCGAGGGTTGTGCCAATGATGTAGCTTTGTTGAAATATTCAGAAATTGTGGATGATCATTTCTTAAGTGTGGCTAGTTGATATTGTGTCTGCATGATGTGAGCAGACTACTGAGCTGCGAATAAACTTTGCAAGGTAGACCAAACCTCATGTGATGTGGTACAAGAGAGAACCTGAGCAAGCACAAAGTCAGATAAGGAGGCATTAAGAGTAGAAATGATAAGTTGGTCCTGTATGAGCCATTTCAAGTGATCTGGATTTGGATTACCATCAATTGTTGATGGGAGAAAGGGAAGAGAACCATCAACATAGCCAAACAATTGATGCCCTTTTAGAAACGGAACCATTTGAGCCTTCCATAGAAGGTAATTGTCAATTTTGAGCTTGATAGTGACAAAATGAGTAAACGAGTTAACAATAGAGGAGTTAGGGACGGGTGGGAGGGAAGAGTGTGAAATGTTTGAGTTTTTTGGAGAAGCCATGATAGGATCGAAGAGGAAGAGGGACGCTAGTCCTATTGTGGCTCTGATGCAATGCTAAGACAAACAAAAAAGAAGATAGAAAAATATGCACACATGGTGCTTGACAGAATGCGCAGGAGAAAATGAAGTCTTTGTGTCTTGGTTTTCATTGATTCATTTTCCTATTCATTACATACAAACAGCTCATCAATTTATACACTTTCTCAACAGAGGAATATCAGTACATCTACCACTCTTGTGGTTACACATCAGCAAGGTTGTTAGGCTCGAATATTCTGGAAGGTGCCAGAGGTCCAAGTCCAGGTCCTTATCTGTTGTTGGCAGAATCTGTTGATTGTGGTGCAAGAAGAGGATTCTTCTCAGTGCGCAAGGATGTAGCTGGAGGCGTCTCTTTAGTGCGTATGACTTCTTCTGTATTGGCCTTAATAACAATAAACAATAATAATAATAAAATAACTGAGCGGTAAGTTTGAGCAGTAACATTAAGGAGAAATAAAGAGCATTTTCCTTTATAAATTGGTTGATTGATGAAAGCCAATTATATGATTAAAAAATAGGTGATGCTACTTAGCCCCATGAGTTTGCCTTCACAAACTTACCATTAGTGCAAATTGCACTTTTTATTGTTTATTTTTTTCTTTCAAATATTTTTAAACATAGTTAAACAATTTCTATATAAAAAAAAATACACTACTTCACTAATAATCAATTTCTTAACCATTAAAAAATAAAAAATAAAAAATAAAATAAAATATCCTAACAATAACTTTAAGGAGGTAGACTCACGGGTCCAAATATCATTTTCCTTTAAAAAAAAAAAGAAATAAAAAAGAAAAAAGAAAAAGAAAAAGAAGATAGAGAGAGAGAGAGAGAGAGAGAGAGAGAGAGAGAGAGAGCTTATGAATGATAAGTTGTTTGTTTGTGTTTTTTTTGTATTACTCTTTACGCCATCATCATCAGATTGTATCATATCTCACGCCGAGAATCAAGTCTCCTTTCTCTTTGGCTACTACATAGAGCAACTTTTTATCTTTGAATATTTGATTTGCAAGCAAACGAAGTCATGTTTAGCTTTCTTTTCTTGGCCCCGCAATTCTTTTTAACTTAACATATATATCATTAAAAACTAATGGTGTAAATAATTCTTTAAGATCTTGAATTTTGCATGTATAGCTCCTTTTTTTCCTTCTCTTCTACTATATCATGCCCAACTTCTTCTTTAATCTCTATCCCATTCTTTGAAATTTTGAATTCACTCCAAGCTTGGCCCCATGGAATTTTGAAAGTCAATTGGAAGGTACTCGAAATATTCGTCTTTTTACACTAAAAGCTTGGCGTTATTTACCAAGATCTCAGAACGGCCTGCAACAGCTAGGATCCTATCCTACCTGTACAAGTCATTTTCCTAGGAAGACAATAAAGTCAAAGAACTAAGAACGACAATTCAGGACAGAGACAAAAATGGCATCTATTCTCCCCTGAGATTCCATTTTCATAGAAATTGATTAGCCTCCTATGCATTTGTAAGCATTCATTTCATCTCACATCAACAAGGTGAAGGAAAATATTAGGAAGATTCATGGACTATAAAACTAAACGTGCATGTGATATGTGCCTCGTAATAGCAAATATCATAAGGTCACTAATGATATCCTATACATTGGCAAGCTGCAACCTTAAGGGGAACATGTTGTCAGCATGCGACTCGTGCACCCATATAATAATATCACGTTTATATGTTATTTCAACCACCATCCTTGAAGATCTTGATTTCAGCAGGCCCAAGGTTCTTGACATCCAGAGGACCTTGGCCGGCTACACTTCTCTATATATGGCTACAATGACGTTGAACCTTGGATAAGCATATGTTGGCAGTGGTGGGGCACGGTAGAAGAAAAGCCAAATGAATCAGTCTTTGGTGCAACACAAATTCCCAATAATGAAAGCAACGTGAACGTCATATATATCTACTTTATAATATATATATATATATATATATATATAAAGAAGTTTAATTACATTAATTTCACATACTACATTAAGCTATTTGAAATTATAAAATAGTACTTTATGATTTTTTTTTTAGACCAAACATTTCTTGTGAGCAAATATACCTTAAGAATGTATTGAAAAAAGAGGGTCTTGGTTTACGTGAGAACATGACCCGCTCCATAAAGACTAAAGAGAGAGCCCACCCTGCCTCCACATGTTGATCACATTGACTTTGAGGACCTATAGGGGTTTTTTTTGTCCCTTCCCAGATTCCCTAAATGCTTTTGTATAAGTATGTTATGAATGAATCATAAAACTCACTGAGTCCATCTTAAATTTTGAACTTTTCCATGGTGAAGAGATCAACTATGGCTTCCTCTTCCCCCAAGCCATCTAAACGCTATAGCCTTCGATCCATTAGCTTGCCTGCTAGATCTCATCCGAGCACATTAAGAGTTGAAGAACAGCTAAACAAGATTAAATCTTGGGAGGCATCAACTTCATCATCAAAAAGGGTAGAAACAATATGCCTTGGTCTATCCCTGTTAGGTGAATTGTATAGATGCATAGATGATCTTCTGAATTTGCCATTGACCCAACAAGCTCTTGCCCAACAGCAACACCAGAAATGGGTCAATGACTTGCTTGAAGGTTCCTTGGGATACTTGGATGTGTGTGGCAAAACCAGAGATGCTATTCTCTCAATGCAAGAATCCATTCGAGAACTTCAATCAGCTCTTCGCCGAAAAAGGGTTGGAGACTTGAGTGTTGAAAGCATTGTCACTTCTTATACTTGTTCAAGAAGACTGATGAAAAAGGAGATTGTCAAGTCTCTAGCATCCTTGAAGCCGATAGATCATAACCAATTCGGGATCTCCCCATGTCAGATCTAGATGATCCCCTCCCCGCAGTGGTCAGAGTACTTGCGGAAACAAGCTTCAGTACTATTTCAATCTTTCACTCGCTGTTGTTATTCCTTTCGGTGCCAGTGTTGAAACCAAAGCCTAGCAGTAGCAGGTGGTCATTGGTTTTCAAACAACTGCAGAAAGGTGTACTTGCAGGCAAAGACCAACAGGCCGGAAACATGCAGAATGAGTTGGAGAGGGTGGATACAGCAGTTGGCAACCTCTTGATGCACAATTCAAGCCAAGATATGGAGGCACAAAAGATACAATCTGCACAGATTAGGTTGGGTGCTTTGGATGTTAGCATGGAAGGCCTTGAGAAAGGTTTGGAATGCTTGTTTAGGCGCTTGATCCAAGCAAGAGTATTGATCCTGAATATAATTTCTAACTAGCTGATCTCATACTCTGGCTTTTATCACCTTCTCAAATGTTTATCCATGTACATGAATCAAAATGTAAAGAAACACAATTGCAATTTTAATATGATTTGCATTGTTCTTGCTCGATCAGCCCTTGTTTTATTTCCTTTTTTTTTTTTTTGTCGTTCTTGTTTAAACAATGATCAATCAAGTTCATTTTATATATATACTTGATGCGATTAACAAATTAAACACAAGAATAAAATAATGGATCAGACTGAACTGTGATTTTATCAATTGCTCATTGGGACCTGAAAATCTATAGGGAAGGTTTAGGAAAGTATGTGAGGATTCCTTCCTGCACCCTTTACCTTTTATGAAACTAACCCTTGTCTCACGTAATTCTGTAACCATGTGTAAAAAGATTAAAGACATTGCATCCACTTTTGGTGTCTAGATTACGTGGCCGACAATTGAACGGCATTTTTGTAGTTAATGTTGTGCGGACTGCAATGTGGGTCGGCTATTTGTGTATGGTCGGCCAGGTTTTTTGATTTTCTGTCAGCTGTCTGCTTCTTATGTTAGCGGATCCATCGGGCATAAAACGCATGTTTCATGTTTTCTGGATGAAAGATTTGATCCCTGATCCCTTGTTGGATTTTCTCAGTAATCAAATAGGGTGAAAGAAAATTACAATCATGAGCAGAGCATAAGCCATAAATGGAGGAACCCAACACCCCCAAAATGATGCTTCTGCTGTATCTATATTCTCCAAACCATCCCATAGATAACAAAAAACATGGTACATTCTAGTATCGGACCATTTGGAATGAACAATAAATGACGTGGGGTTTCAAATTTTCATGCTCTTCTTTTTTTATTTTCTGCCAATTTATTATCTTTTTATAGAAAAAGAAATTGGGTATTTGCGTTGCTAATTTAATTGAAAGTTGCTAGTACTCCCCGGCCCTCCCCACCCCTGCGGTCCAAAGGCCCCTTCAATGAGCATCGGATTCTCTGCTCCTTTACAATCATCGAATCCTCCCCTTATTCTTCCACGTGTCAATCTTCCTAACGGCTACATTTTTCCTTTGCTACATGAACAAAGGTCGTACAGAATAGAATATAGATTTCATCCAAGATTCAAGACAAAATGATCAGCCTGTGCCTACAGTGGAACCATCGGATCCTCATCCTATCAGGAGCCGAACGGATCTACTTTACAACTCAGGCGACCGTTTTCACTTCTTGAAAAAGACCGAAAAAACAACGTCGCTCTCTCTCTCTCTCTCTCTCTCTCTCTCTCTCATACACTCTACCATGACTGCGACAAGGGTAGCCATGACCCACGCCAGGAATCTCATGAAGCTCAGCTTTTCTCTCTTCAGCCGTGGCTTCAACTCCTCCAAATGGTACATTTCTCTCTCTCCCCCCTTTTGCTTTTCTTTTCCCAGTTGATCACACCCGTTTTTGTTTGGTTGCTAAGAAAATGTGTAAACGTTTTTTTTTTTGGTCTGTGATTGATTCTGGGTACTGAGTAATTCCTTGGGAGCAGAGGATAGTGTTTTATTTATTTCTACATTCTTTTTCCTTTGGAATAAAATGGAAAATGGATAACAGCAAGACAGCGGCTAAGATGGCGGTGGCGAGGATAAAGCTGCTGAGGAACAAGAGACAGGTGGTGGTGAAGCAGATGCGGCGAGACATTGCGTTGCTTCTACAGTCCGGTCAAGATGCCACTGCTCGCATCCGGGTAATTGTCAAACTTAAGTTTCTATTTTGGGTGTTACACAGAACTTTGAAATGAAACAAACCGAGCGTTAAAGATTATTTTGGGTTTTTCCATCGGAGCCCGCATTGATATTATTTTGGATTTGGGGTGTGGTAGAATCTGTTTATCGTCTATTTTTATATTGGTGTTGCCATGTTGGTGCTAAAATATTGCTCGAGTTTTTTTATTACATTTCCTAGGGGTCACTATCAGCAATATATATTATGTTTGCTGAAAATCTGCAATAGAATGAGAACGCTACTATGAGAGGAAATAAAATTTGTCTTTTAAGCATCGTAAAAAAGGGAATGGAATTGGTTGGATTTCCTTCGGTGGCCCTATCTTGGGTTGTTTATGGTAGTTGGACATCTGGTTTGAATGAGCTGGTGGTTTTTACCTTCTAGAGAGTTTGAAAGGAGTCCACTGCCTTTGCTGGCTGCACTTACTTGGTATGAGGACTTACTTTCACTTTAACGTTGCCAGAGTGGCCACGCCCTTGAATTACGTGACAACTTTCTGTAAGGTAGTGACTAGCGAGTAAAGCATTTGTAGGTTTATGGTCGTTTTGATGCTTTGCTAAGATTCAGTGTCTTTTAAAAATATTACAGGAGTTGTTAGAAGGGGATGGACTTACCCTAATCCAGTGTCATCCTTACAAGAAAAATTCTTTTACACCTTATAATTAACTTGAAATCATTCTTCCGGTCCTCAAAGTTCTGTTTCTATTTCATGTACAAAGATTTTTTTTTTGCGCACTGGATTGTGTCAGTTAAACTGCCAAAACTAGTATTGGTTATGCCTTACTGTCTTCGCAGTTATTGGAAGACCATATCTAAATTGAAAAAAAAAAAGTGATTTGTTGTCTGGCTTTATATACAAACCGTTTCTAATTAGCACCTCACTTATGCTTTCTGTTTAAGGCATTTTTCTAATGGATTCCTGAATGGAAATGGCGTATCATGGTTTTCTCTTTTCTTTTCCTTTTTTCTCCTCATTATGCAAGCTGTATTGTTTTGTATTTTACTAAATAAGGCATACTAACAACTCTTACTAAGTTCATGGATGGTCCACTATGTTGTGGTTTTTAGAATTAGTATGTTTTGCCAAGTCTAGAGACTTTAAGGGGATCACTTTTCATGATTTTCTTGTATCTAGATAGACAACTCTCTCATATGCAATAAATAATACATGAGTGTGCCTTTTGCTCGTATTGATGAAATTTTACTAGTATTAAAATGTATGTTTTGTGAAAGTTCTAAACAAAATATAGGGGAGAAAAAGCCTGAAGACACCAGAGATTAATGAGCTTTGAAAACCTACATCCATGGATGAAGCATTTTTGCAAGAATCCATTATCAAAAGATGAGTATTACAATTTGCACACCCTGTTAAGAATAACCCTTCAAACTCTGTCAGATATTTCCCCAACAAACCATAAAATATAAATTGAAATATCTACTTGTGGATCCTCCCGAATTCTCCTCTGAGGCAGCCTCTGCCATCTGTTCCCACAGACTCAAAAAACTTCATAAGTAAAACTATGATTAGGCCGAGCTTGGATCTGAAGAGAAAACATGGTCAAACAACTGCTATCAGAGGTTTGGATCAGCCTTTTGCTGTCAGAGTGCAAAGTTTCATTATACTTGGTGTGTGTACGTGTAATTATGACTCAAAGGTTTTGAAGAAAGGATAAGGAGTAAGGACACACTAGAATAGTACCTGGGAGCTACTTTTATCAGTGAGCATTTGCCTGAGATGGTTCTATTTCTTAAATTCCATGTTACCAGTGCTCTTTTATATTTTTTCCTATTTGTAATTAAGGATTTTTCAGAAAGGAAGAGAATGTTGATAAATAAGTAAAAACTAATTTCACTGTCAGGTTTATTTGCATTCGCCAAACATTGTGACCGCTAATTTTCATAACCGCCAATAATTTCACCGTCAGGCTTATTTACACATTTGCCAAACATTGTGACCACTAATTTTCATAACTGCCAATAATTTCACCGTCAGGTTGAACATGTTATCAGAGAACAGAATGTTTTGGCTGCAAATGAGTTCATTGAGCTCTTCTGTGAATTGGTTGTGTCCAGACTTCAGATCATTGCCAAGCAAAGGTGAAAGAATTGAATTATCCTTACTACTCTGTAAAGCTTGAATACATGGAATTCTGATATGCATCTAATTATTTCAGGGAATGCCCAGCAGATCTCAAAGAAGGGATTGCTAGTTTAATATTTGCTGCTCCAAGGTGCTCAGAAATTCCAGAACTAGTGGCAATTAGGAATATTTTTGAGAAAAAATATGGGAAAGATTTTGTATCTGCAGCTACTGATCTGCGACCTAACGGTGGTGTAAACCGCATGGTAACTACCATCTTCCTTTCCTTTTGTTAATCATATGTCATGCAAAAACTCATTGATTAGCTTGTATGTGAGTCAAACATTAGCCATCTTTTCTGTTGAACTCTAAATGTTATGTTCTCTTGTAACATTTTTCCCTCCAAATTCTCGTAGTTAATAGACAAGCTATCTGTCAGAACCCCTACTGGTGAAGTGAAGTTGAAAATCATGAAGGAAATAGCAAAAGAACACAATATTCAATGGGATACAACAGAATCTGAGTTGGAGCTTCTCAAGGCTCCAGAAGAGCGTTTAGTATGTACCTTATATTCACACACACACACACACACTCTCTCTCTCTCTCTCTCTCTGTGGCTGCACACATTTGTTACATTTGAGTTTTTATTGTTTTTCTCCAAAATTCTGTTTTTTCTTTCACTGATCAGGAAGGACCAAACACTTTCGTTAGTGCTACCAGCTTACCCCTGAAGCCCGGACCGACTCAGTCTGCTGAGTCGAATAAGCCAACTACCAGGTATGTCACCCAATATGTTATTCTCACCTCTGATTCACCATAAAAAATTTAGTTTTAAATGTATTCTATTCTTGTTATTTACCTAGATCAACATGTTGTAGAGAAAATGGCAATAAGCATTTTGAGGACACAGTGTCAGCTGCTGAAGCAGCTGCAGAATCTGCCAAGAAAGCAATTGCTGCTGCCCAAGCTGCTGCCTATTTGGCAAACAGAGACTTCAATCCAGTCACTCGAGCTTCTAGCCTTGCTAATAAGTCGAATGACTCAAATATCAACCATGCATTTGATACCCTTTCGGGCAAATCTACTGGCTCCTTCATGCCAAATGACCATTCTGCAGTTAACTTACAGAATATGGATCATCAGCTAAACGCTACAGGGAGCAAATATGAGTCTGAGAGTTTTGGAAGGTCTCATTGTGTAAGCAGTGAGCTGACTACTAATGTGAATGGTGGAAAGGTTTATGGGAGGCAGAGCTACAATGCACTTTCTAGACATTCAGACATAAAGTTTGATGAATCAGACTGTGATGAAGAAATTGAGATGGAAGAACCACCCAGTGGCATTTGTCCACCGCCCGAGCGGCCTCCACCTTCAGTACCTTCATGTCATGATAAACAAGACACAGCCCTTCGCGTGCATCCCAAATTGCCAGATTATGATGCACTTGCTGCTCGCTTTGAAGCACTGAAGTATCGCAAATCACTACCTAAAACATAGATTGCTTGGATATCAATTTTTGTTTGCTTTTATAATCATTTAGAGATGGTCTATGTATGCTATTGTATCTCATAGATACTAAATTACGCATATGCGAGAATTATTAAATTTGTAAGGAGAGTGTGATCATTTGTCAACTTTACTGTCATATAAAATGTAAATGGTGTGATTATTTAACGGATATACTTCACCGGTCACCCCCTCCCACGAATATAAAAGAGGAAAAATACAAAAACAGATCTTTCATGATGGCTCATTTGTTTTCTGGTCATCAAAGGAAGCAACTAATTCTAGCCCACATCTTTGGACTCATTTGGTCAAGGAAAATGATACTATCACCCTTAGTTCTTATTATTGGAATTTTTTTATTTTATTTTTTAATTTTTCTTTTTACTTAATGATTAAGAAAGTATTTTTTTAATAATATTGTGATTTTTAAAAAAAAATATTTAAAAATGTTAAAAATACATGTAAAAAAAAAAAACCAATTACGTCTAACGGTAGCTTCTAGCGAGAACTAGGAACGGTGGACGTAGCACTATCATTTGGTTAATTATATTGCTAGATATAATCTAGAATGTGTAAGTCTTATCTTTTAAAAAATAACAGGACTCGCCGTTAAAAATAAATTTCTTTAGTTCCAAATATGCCTATTTTTAAAAAAAATATGCGAAACTGTCATTTTCTATAATTGTATAAATCATTTTCTTCACTTTGTTAGAAATGTTTTTCATGGTTTGCTATTTTTATTATTTTTTTCTTTTCTTTTTTTAAAAGAAAAACGGAAAATAATATGACATGCATAGGGAGGGGTTTTTTATTTTCTTTTCTTTTTTTTTTTTTTTTTTCCGAATAGATTCAATGAACAATAACTTTCTCAAGCCTTCCGGGCTCTATTCGGAAAAGACCCTCTGTATTTCTAGCATCACTCAAAATGCTTAGGCTTTTACAAATTTTGTTTTTAAAAGGGATTTCTCTACCATTTGTAATCGAATATTGGACGTGGCATCTCAATGTCATATGTCAATTTTTTTATTGGTTGACATGTGGCACTTTCTAACACGTAATATCTAGCTGTATGTTACATGCTAATTCTCTCACAAAATAATTCTCTTGTTAAAAGACCAATTAGATCAGATAGATGGAAAGATGAATAAAAGTTTGTTAAAATCCAGAAAAGATGATGTACAAAAGTTGAAAAAGTAAAGAATTTTTTGCAAGAATGAGGTCACGTTTGATTACGCAGTTCAGATGAGATGAAATGAGATATTTTATTGAAAGTTGAATAGAACTCTCAAATTAGTTTTACAATATAACCCTTAGCTTTTTTTCAAAATTAGGATTATAATGGTCAATTCTATAATTTTGAAATTTATGGTCCCTCTTTATACACAGCCATCGTGTGATATATATAGTTGAATGACAATCATTTAAAATTCTATATATCATAATTAATGTGATCAATGTGTTATCACAATCATCGATCATTTATTTCTAATTAACCATATAACGTTCCGTTCCGATGGCCGACCAGAGACCGTGGACTCTCATCACTTTTATTAGAGTCGTAAGGACACCTTTTTTGACAAACGGGCAAATTCGTCGAAAACAAGGTGCAACAACCTTCCGCCGCAACAAGGTTAGTTTCTCGTATTTCTTCGATAATTCAAAGACAGAGCCAGCCAAAATTGTCCGTTAATAAATTGCCTTAAATTATTCTCAAAAGTTTTCAACAAGCTGGTCATCAAAAGCTCCCTGGAACGAACCCCCCACCTGCTCTTTCCTTCAACCTAGCTAGGCAGCTTTTATATATAACGTGTTAGGCCTGATAGCATTTTGTACTTGCAAGACTGAGAGGGAGGAGGCAGCTTGCAAATTGCATGGTTCAATAACCAAAGCAGAGCGACGTCAAAAAATGAGCGAGCAGAACGAGATTAGATCGGCACCATTAACGCCGAGACCACGATCAGCTGCCCCAACACCTCCGGTTGTGTTGACTCCGCCTGTGTCATGTCCACCCTCTCAGTACCACTCACCATCTTTGTCAAGGTCGCCGCTGCTTCATGATGGGGAGCATGCAGGTGCAGCAGGAGCCCCTCGAAACAAGACACCCAAAACCCCAAGAACCCAAGGCTCTCCCTAACTCCAAGGTTCATTACTCCTCTTGGAAGCCCAATGAGGAAGGCTCTCAGGATGACCAAGCTTGATCCCCAGGACGCTTGGCTTCCCATCACCGAGTCCAGAAATGGTAACCAATACTATGCTGCGTTTCACACTCTTTGTTCTGGGATTGGAGTTCAGGCTCTTGTGCTTCCTGTGGCTTTCACGATCCTTGGCTGGTAAGTCACTCAAAACTCCATTAGAGCTGAAGTGGTATTCTCATTGAAGCTGCTTCTTATCAGCTCAATGCATGGCTTTCAAGTTTCTATATATAACTTTTTGATTGTTTTTGCAGGACATGGGGGATAATTGGTTTGACCCTAGCATTCATCTGGCAGCTTTACACCCTATGGGTACTCGTGCAGCTCCACGAATCAATTGAAACTGGGATGCGCTACAGCCGATACCTCCAACTCTCCTGTGCTGCCTTTGGTATGATTGATGTCTTTAAGAAACAACTCATGACTCTTATTGCTTATGCTTTCGATTCTACACTCGTAAAACTCAACAATTACTCTATTAATGTTCTTCTCTCGGATGAGATGTCTAGATGTATTATTAACTATGGGGGTCGAATCTGTCTCCAATGTTGAAGGTGAAAAGCTTGGAAAGTGGCTGGCTATGTTCCCAATCATGTATCTCTCGGGTGGTACTTGTATGGCTCTGATCATTATCGGTGGATCAACCTCTAAACAATTCTACCAGATTGTATGCGGGCCCACATGCTCCCAGCCGCTAACCAGCGTGGAATGGTACTTGGTGTTTACCTGCGCAGCAGTGTTACTATCACAGCTGCCAAACTTGAATTCAATAGCCGGTGTGTCATTGATCGGAGCCGTCACGGCGGTTGCGTATTGCACTTTGATATGGGTTGTGTCAGTGGCAGAGGGCAGGCTTTCGGGGGTGTCCTATAATCCCGTGAGGGGAAACACTCAGATTGACCGTTCTTTTGATGTGCTTAATGCACTTGGGATCATTGCTTTTGCTTTTAGGGGCCACAATCTTATTCTTGAGATTCAGGTATATGCATGCCACTAATTCCCTCTCACATGTTTGTGCTTTTGGAAGTTATAGAAATAAGCACCTACAACAGTCAAAACGAAAAGGATAAACCCCGAGCTTAATTAGCCCTTTGGGCTTTGCGACCATCATTTCCTCGCATCATTTCCACATATTACAGTTATTTTTATTTATTTTCTGGTTTTGTTCTTTCTAAATTAATCGAATTCTTCTGCTCATTATCTATATACTACATATTTAATAAGAAAAAAAAAATTATATATAATATGCAGTATGAAGATAATGAGCAGAATTTTTCTTAACCCTCCGAGCACTTTGTTCAAAGCTTGGTTGTTAAATCCTCTGACGATAAGTCCTCTGTCAATGTTTCACGTTTTACTTTCTCTACTCTTTACTTTTCTTTGATAAAAAAGGAACTGTTAATCAAACCTCCTAGTTCCAAAGCTCACTGTAGTCAATCAACTTGTCAAAATTGTAGATCTGTAGTAGACAATTCCTCTCATAGGCTCTGAGTAAAGGAAATGATATGGACATAATTATTATATAATCATGGCACACCTTTTTAATAAAATATTATTATTTTTAAATTCAAACCCATCATGTGTTAGTCTTGTGTTCACATTCAACAATTCAATATCTGTATGTTGCAGGCCACCATGCCATCAGATGAGAAGCATCCCTCGAGCGTACCAATGTGGAAAGGAGTCAAGGTTTCCTATACAATCATAGCTGCATGCCTATTTCCTCTTGCAGTTGGTGGCTATTGGGCTTATGGGCAGCTGGTATATATATATATATATTGCACCCTCATAAACCAAATTAAAATGACCAAGTTATTTGTATCATGTTTATCCTAAAGCAAGAGAATTTGTGTCTTGACAGATCCCAGAAAATGGAATGCTTTCAGCACTCTATGCATTCCATTCACGAGATGTGTCACGGTCGGTGCTAGGACTAACTAGCTTGTTTGTCATAGTTAATGCAGTAAGCTCATTCCAAATCTATGCCATGCCAATATTTGATTACATGGAATCCAATTACACTATCAGAAAGAAGGAGCCGTGTCCATGGTGGCTACGTGCAGTTTTCCGGGCTATGTTCGGGTATGGTTGCTTCTTCTTGGCGGTGGCAATTCCGTTTTTGGGAAGCCTAGCTGGTTTGGTTGGAGGACTAGCACTGCCGGTAACACTGGCGTACCCATGCTTCATGTGGCTCAAGATTAAGAAGCCTAAGATGTATAGCGGAATGTGGTGGCTCAATTGGGTACTAGGGGTCTTGGGGATTGCTCTAAGTGGTGTATTGGCTGCTGCTGGGGTTTATGTTGTGATTGATACTGGTATTGAAGCCAGTTTCTTCAAGCCTCAGTAATCGGTTACAGAATCCAATTAAGGTGAAGCCAGCCAGAGTGGTTTGATTTATACGTGGTTATAGTTTGCTGTTGTGCAGCATACCTCCAAGGGAAAGGCGACACAACCTCATATTGATTATTATATCAATTAAACAATCTGTGTGTCAATTAAACAATCTTTTCTTTTTTTTATGGGTAGATATTTTTCAGCTATCTGGCTAATCATTTGATTAAAAAAATAAGAAAAATTTGATGAATAATATATTTCCAAATACCATAAGGATCTTATTCCGTAGTCCATAGCCTTCTCTGTCATCTGGTTTTAGGCTTGGGGCTGCTCTTCTATGGGGTACTTGGTTGGTGAACTACCAAAAGGTGTAGAGATCTTGAATCTTTGACAGATTGAAATGCACCAAAATTCCTTGATGGCATGCCAAATGAAACTATGCATTTGCTGCTAGTCGGGGGGTTTGAATAAATCACATTTGAAAATAAATCCTGAGCATGGACAAGTTCAATGATCCCTACCACCACAACTCTACCTGTTTGTAATAAGAAAAGGATTTCTTAACAGCAAGTGTTTTTCTTCAAAAAAGCTTAGGGCTTCGGCTTTTGGCCACTACTTATCGTTTGTTTGAGATTTCTAAAGCTAATATCTTAAAGCTGCAATCTCAAAGTGTTAAGAATAAACACTAGGGTTTCGGCATGGAATGAACCTTCAAATAGACGACAATATAAACACAAACTTTAAGAAATTTTATCTCCACAAATGTTGGCTTCACAAATACAGGTGGTTCTCATCGTTTAACCATATCTTACTCTTGTCGACTGTTTCATAATTACCGGTATCACAATCTTTCATTTGCAAGGACCATATCACTAACAAAACCTACAAACTCGAAAAAAAAAAAAAATGAAGCATAGGATCCAACAAAGAGCTTGAGGATAACCTTCATGAAGCTCACAATGACTACGGAGGCACAATTCTTCAAGAAGGTCACAATGAAATTGCAGGAAACGAATGTCAGGTTCATTGTTCGTTTAAGCAAGGTCAGCAGCATCGGCAGGTCACAACCTCAAGACAAGAGTATGGCCTCAACTTTTCTTCAATTTCCTGAGGTGTGGGTAGCGGATCCATGCTGTATATGCTGCTTCGAGCACAGCAGAAGCCATACAAATTTTTGCAAATTCCTTTACTAAAAGGATACACTCTTTCAGGAATACTCCTGACATGAACACAGACTATCAAGTGAATAAGCTAAGAAATCAAAGATGTGTGGTAACCATGTTATTTTTTTTAATTTATTTCAGATGTTTCCAACCCATAACCACATACTTGGGTTGAATATATAAACTTGATTCAGATAACTCTTATTCAACAGATTGTCCAACCATCTAAGCAGGATTCATAACAACGATGTACACCTATGTCCTTGCTTTTTATTCTCTTTTTCCATCATACAACTTGTTCTAGCATTTTAAACCATGTAATGACAAATAAAAAGAACATCCAATTGCAAATCAGTACATATATCACAGCCTGACGAAGTGACTTATCTTGGAAGGAACAAACAACTTTAAACAAATAATATAGGCTAGAAGAGTGAAAAAAATCAACTAACCTTAGATATGGGATGCGTCTGCGTCTCACGAGTTCATAGGTAGTCTGATTTGTCAAAATAAGATAACTGCAGCAAAACAAAGTCCAAACCAAAGGACGCAAGCTACCCAATCATTATGGATGTTTGAAGTTATCAAGATCAATAGCTACTTGCTCACTCCAAGAGTACATATTACAATTAAAACTCCATAGGTTCATGTTCAGCCACGTACTATGGTCTGGAACAAACAAAATTGAAATCAATTTATGCTAAAAGGTAAGTAACACAACAAGCCAACTATATTAGACTCGGGACCTTAACCATGACAGATCATCAATACCTAGCATGAATTCATTTTCTAATTCTCAGCACTGATTCCCTAGGCTGGACAATGATCTAATAAACACTGCATTGATGATGCACTTTTGGTTCTGGATTATCCTAGGTAAGTTGGCTCCATCAATATTTCCAATCTTAAATCAGGTGAAAGGATTATGAATTTTTTGAAAAACATCAAATTATGAATATATTCACAGGCAGATGCAGGAGGCAAATGAAAATAAGAAATCTCATACAGGAAATAAACAAACTTGTATACAAACAATGCATACCTATGAAATAGGAGTAGAAGCAGCAGAAAGATGAGGGCGATTGACAAAGCAATCAAAAGCAGTATCATGATCGCATCCTTCCACCTGATAATGACATCATTCCAGGATCCAATTTCAGATTCAATTCAACACAATACCTTACGAAAACTAAAACTTAACCCATAGATGGCTATACTAAAGAAAAGAACACCACTAAGCACAACTGTTCCAACTACTGACTATTTTTCACCTTCCCACTTTTCTCACTTACTCTCTAGGTAGTGAGATCTTAAGAGAACAACACCATAGACATCAAGTCCATCAAGAATTGGATAAGAAACTGAAACTTTATCATAAAATAAGAAGCTAAACAACAACAAAAAAAAGCATACCAAGCTCTTGATATATTAGACTTCAGGTATGATATGTACAAAATGCCCGTCCAGATACACAGTGCCATCTCTCCACAAATGTACCACCTAAGGTTTGAGACAAAAAGCAGAGATATCCTTAGCTGAAAAAATACTTTTGATATGCATATAACTAAAACTTAGTGATGCATTTATATCATTTACATTCCTTCTTTAGAAGGTTGAACTATAGAGTATAGAGCATATATTTCTTTTGTTGATCAGTTAACAGCTACAGGGCCCTGTATGGGAAATAAGCATCAATTTGATGAAGTGAGACAAGCTTTATATTACCACTTATTACTACTACAACCATGCACAAGCATAATTGATCAACCAACATCAGATGGTAATGTAGAAGCAACCTAACTTCCAATCATTTGTTTATAAATAAAGTAACTTCCAATTTTAGTCAATAAGCTCTATCTCAAATGATGCTTCATACTCTTGTAAGAACAAAGTGGAGGACAAGGTCGTATGTTCGAAACGTACTAGGTGAATAAAAAAGAAATAACTTTCAAATTCGAAAAGTACATAAAGTATAGCAGTCTAACCATAAGAATTATGCGCGAAACACATAAAGAGACAATAATATCAGAAATACATAAAGATACAGAACATTGATGATCTAAAGACATAATGATTAACATCTGAGATGTGAATTTCCACGTTCATAAAAAAGCACCATATCATAGCATATCACTATAAACATGGATTTAATGCTGGTGAAGACTGACATCAATGACCAGAAAGGACTCTTCAGCAAGGGCATAAACTTACCAAAATCGACAATGATTGTCCTGGCCAATGCAGGTTCCAAGCCAAGCACAATGATGATCAAACTGAAGAACGCATTTGTCGCAGTCATGACAATGCTTAGCCCGTGGAGGCTGCATATAAGAGAAATAATCACCATAAGCAAGGTGGACAGAGATCTAAGTACTAAACACCAAAAATGTCAGCTAGTTTGCAACAAACTACATATCTATTTCAGTAACCATGTGCAATGAAATATGGACAATATATGATACTATTTTGAAACATAACCCAAGAGAAGGAAAAAAAGCAGAATGTCTAACAGATAAAATCTAAACAACTAAAGGATAGAATCTTATCTCTGACTGTTCAAACACTTCTGCTGGTGGAATCTAGTTTATTCCAAGCATCCCAATGAAATATAGTTGTTTATTTATAAGCATCCAGACGAGAAATAGTTAAAGTTTCTCAATCACCTTCTATGATGATCAGTGCTTTTGTTACCAGTATCCTTGCACTTCCTAGATGATTTTTTTTTTATTGATCGACAAGAATTTTATAGATGACAATAAGCATAGCCCAAGTACACAGGACATATACAAGAGCGACACCTAAGCATGATTATATAGAGTTATCTAGAGATACAAAGAATTCATGGAAGTTCAGCCCATTGAAATCTATTACTACCTACCAATGGAATAAAGTGTTAAAAAAAAAACACTTCTAAACTCAACCGTTCTTGATCTTACACTTTCTTGGTGATACCTTTATTGTGTTCCTTTTTTCATCTATTTGTTGATAAATAGATGCGGGATTTGGGAATAAAGGGGAAAAAAAGCTTTTGGATTTGATTAAGAAAAAATGAATCTTGAAGAATCAATTTCTGTCAGAAGATTGTTAAGGTTGGTCCTGGTCTATCAAGTTATCAACTATAGAACAAGATAAGTTCCCAAGCTTATTACTAACAAATAAGTATTTACCAAGGCTCTTATCGCTAATGACACTGTAGGACATAAAAAGGCAACTCAAACATAAGGTAAGGATGCAAAATTTTAGAAGAAAAAGCATTCTAGAGGTCGGCAAGAGATACTTGATTGAATCTCAACTCAGATGGTACTACCTGCTCAACATTACAATAGGAGCAAGTCCAAGTTCTGCAAGAACCAAAAGGAAGCAGTTAGTATGATTTCCTAGCATCCACTTCTTCTTCCTAGATAGGTGTTATCTATTGTATACATCCAGTGTATTGGCTACGCCTACTGATATCAATGAGTTTTTACTTATAGAAGCTGAATATTATTAGTTTTATTTAAAAAAAAAAATCAAATATGGCTTTTTCATTCACATATAAATGTTGACTAATCTGACTAGCAAAAAAATCAATATTATTAATTTTATTTAAGAATTTTCCAAATATGGATTTTTTATTTTTCTATTTCTACATATAATGCAAAAATGAAATGAAAGTAATGTGAATTTAAACAAAATTTATTGATCTAGTTAATGTAATGCGAGATACACAGATTATTGATGTCATATAAAAGATTACAAGCAGATAGCTAAAAATTCACAATAGTTTGAGAACTTTTACAAAAAGTTTTGATGTATTTTATGTTGGGTTTTGTGAAAGTAGACAGGAAAATTTGGATAGAGTTTTTTAAAAATATGTTTTGTTTTGAGTTTTGTGAAAGCGGGTTAGTAGATTTGAAAACTTGTTTGAAATATGATTCTTTTTATGGTTGTTTTTGTGAAATTTGTTTTGGTTTATGTGTTTTTTATTTTACAAGGCAAATAATTGGAATTTTTTTTTCTTTTTTTTTTTTTTTTTGAGAAATAGAATTTTTATTTTAGATTTAAAGATGTTTAGATTGAAATTGAAATCTTTTTCCTAAAAATTGTGAAAATTTCTTGTACCCAAACATGTAGTTAGTACAAACTTTTGTCCTTTACTACCCCATTAATGCAGTTTTTACCCGTAAATATGCATGTATAAAATAAGTTCTTCAGAGAGGTTTCACCAATAAATACACTTCAAAAACCTGTAGAATAGATGCCTACCTTGCAGATGTTCCAGGGGGATACAAGTCCATAACAAGCTTTGACCACGATGTAGTGTTACTTCCTAGAAGATTTCTTCCCAACTGACTTCCATCCTCAGTAATAACCAAGCTTCTGTTTTTGCTTGAAGCAGGTTGTCTTTGCTTAAACATTTAAAAATAAAATAAATAGTAAGATGAGCATAAATTGTAAACTTCAATTATTTTAAGTTCCTCATTTTTTATAGGTATTTTAAGTTCCTCATTTTTAATGGTAAACCAAAACTTTTTTTTTTTCAAATTAGTGCTTACTTTGAGGCCATTGATGGCGTTTGAAATATTGAATCTTTCTCATTAATAGTTCTCATCACATCAATGACATAGCTGAAAATAAAAAAACAAGAAAAAAAGGAATCATGTTAAACTAAAATAAATTATAGATATCATGTGTTATAAGCACAACCCAGAATCTTAGTCTTGAGGCATTGCATTAGAATCGATATTTACCCAGGAGAGGAACAGGAGGTAATAAAGTATTGAACCAGCGTAGCAAAGAACAACAACAAATATAAAGCAATGTACCTGAAAACAAAGCAATTATTAGGAAAGTTAGGGAAATAAAAGCAATCATAAAAGCAGTTTACATATTATGAACAGATCACTTGTGCATATGTATACATTCATCCATAGTCAGATCTTGAAAATTCTATTTTTATCTCAAAAGACCAATACTGCTTCGTTTGGTTACTCAACCCACTTCAACTCATCTCAACTCTTTTCAAATTCCAATACAAAATATAATAAACAATTCAACTTTTTCAAATTTCAAAATAATAATAATATTAAAAAATAATATTCTAACAATATTTTTATCATCTCAACTCAACTCAACTCAACTCAGTTCAACATCCAAAAGTAACCTAAATTACACTTCTAGTTTAACCCTAGGGGCCTAGAATCAGTTCTCCAACTCCAAAAGGAAAGTATGTAGAAGCAATAATCATATTGACATGCTGGGAAGGGAAAGTGGACACTGGAAATGAGATGCAAATCTGGGGGGACCGATAATAGCAACAACAACAAATCTTTTGCTTACTGCATTCACAAGTTGTTGCTTGCGGGATGTGAACAAACACTTTCGCTAGTAAGAAGCGTGCCAAGTCCAAGGAGGCGATTGAAATTTAAACCAACTATGATAAATTCTACACAAATGATAACAAAGCTCCATGCTTGACAACAGCCCAGCAGCACCTCCTGGCTTTCCTATTGTGCCCGAAATGGCTCTTCAATCAGAATAAAATGTTGACTACTCGTGTGCAATCAATAACATTATAATCTCATTTTCAAGAAACCAGTTTTGTCACATCTCTCCTTTTTATTTTTATTTTCCCAAGCCAATATTTTCACAGATCACATTAAACAATCCACAGATAATACGTCTTCAGCGCTGCGTCATAGTAATTTCCTCAAACTTGAAGTTTTAGATTTGGTAAGAATAGTTCAGACCATAAATATCTTTCCCCTTCGGTAAGCAGCAGCACTAATCACCGAAAAGGACACAATTCAGCAAGTCACAAGTTGTTTTTTTTTTTTTTTTTTTTTTTTTTTTGGCTGATACGAGCTAGATACAATTTAGTGAAATTGTATGCTATCATGGACTTAAACTAAGGAAATAGTTTTTAAACAAAGAGTTTGAGGAGATCTTAAAGACCCAATTCCAAATTTGTTTGAGGAAAGAGACACCAACATACCATGGCACTCTTTTCGTCTTTTCTATTAAATCTTCATCAAACAGAAAAAGAATGCCAGCGTACACCAGATGCACCATCACCATCGCCAATTTCAGACCCAGCGAAGATCTCCGCGCTGAAACCCACTTCCCAGATATTAGAACCCATCAAAAGATATGCTTGTCTTGTTGAAAAATGGAAATAAAATGACAGATAATTGGGGAGCTTACGCACCAGGATCGGAAAGACAAGGAAAGAGACGGTAACATCGGTCCATAGCTTGATCCCAGGTATCTCAGATGGGGAGGCAAACGCCCTCTATTATCATTAAAAAAAGAATGAAAGTCGTATCCGAAACATAAGTAACTATGTCTCTTCTGCCTAGGAAGTTCGACGGTTTGGAAGATAAAACTTCCCCGAGAAAAATGACGGGAAAGCACCAAACTTGTTTTTTTCTTAACAGGGAAGCACCAAACCGGGAAGAGCAATTACAGCTACGAGGTAGTTAGAGAGAGAGAGAGAGAGTGGAAAAGAAAAACGCAGCCGTGAAACTGTGTGCGGGGTAAGATGCGCGCGTTGCGCATAGCAGGCGAAATATAGCGCTAACGTCGTTTGCCGGTCTATGAAAACGACAAATATGGACCCTACAGCACTGATCGGACCCATGGGCTCCCTTATCCATTCCCCAATCCGTAATTTTTAAGTAATGTTAAATATAAATATAAATAGACAAGTCTTATACAAACTTTTTATAAAATAATAAGTTCTACTAATAAATAATAATTTTTTTTATATTTTTTTAAAATAGGGTCTACTTTTTTACAAAGACTTGTATGAAACTTGTCTATTTAAAACTTGTACAAATTATTTTTCGTAATTTTTTCATATTTTTAATTTTTATAATGTCTTTTATTTTTAAAAAAATAAAAATAAAAAAATACTTTTAGACTTTCATTTATAGAGTGTGTCATCAACTCTGTCTTAAACAGAGTGTAGAGTTTGGTTAACTCTACTCCGTCTTAAACAGAGTATGGAGTTTGATTAATTCTATCTTGAACTAAATTGTGCTATCTCTCAGACTTTAGATCCATAGAGTTTTGTAGCTTGAGTTAAACCTGTCAATCACGGATGTATATTAGGAAGCTATTAGTATTGCAATTGGCTTGTAATATATGTTTCATGTCCAGTTTGTAATGTCTGTTATTAATAAATGCAATATTTTTTTCTCAAAAAATAAAATGACGCGGGTCGAAGATAAATTCATGTCATACGATGTTAACTCTGTTTTTAAAATTGTCTCTCCTTTCTGTTCTATAAACTTGGGTGTATGTCCTTTCCATACCGTAGTAGAGAACATGAGATGATGTGATATTTTCATCCTATCACAAGAAGTTAATGTAATTTAATTTTAATCAACATAACATCTTATGATAGGATAAAATTACTACGCGTTTGCACTTAATAATTATTATTAGAGCAGACAAATTTAAGTGCATAAACAATGACTAATCTAACTAAGGTTTCTTCCCCTATAAATTTCCACTATCACTAGAACGCTTCTTTTTGGTTACACCATCTTTTATTCTCTTAACTCATTTATTTTTTTTTATGACCGTTTGATAACTCGAAAATCTCTTTCCTGAGTACTTGCTTGGTGGCAGGAGAACGAAAAAAATTAAAAAAAAAAATTGTTGAAGCCTGTCCAGCACCAAATAATAATAAGCTTAGGGCCTTAGGGTTATGGCATTGACAGGTTGGGACGATTTTAGGCCTAGAGCAGTGCTACTCTGCCACTTAGAGTAGCCTGTTGCAAGTAATCATTAGGCCAAATCACATTTTCATTTTTTTTCTCATTTTAAAAAATATAAAAAAATATATCAATATATTAATAGTCACTTTCTTAACTATTAAATAAAAAAAATTAAAATATATGAGATATCAAAATAAGGGAGTAAGTTGAGTGGGCAAAGTCTATTATTCTTTAGGTCTAATAGCTTGCAAGCCACAACACATAATATATATAGAATGTCAAAGCTTGGGGGATATATGATTATAATGATGATGATATGGTGATTGAGAGATCAAGTTTTGTAAGGTGGATGAAGACCTTTCTTCCTTTGTTTCGGCTCAGGAATTTCCTGGATTCTGGATCAAGTAGCAGAGGCATTTTCGTGTCAAACATGGAGGACGGAAGGATCGTGAGTCTGGAATGTTAGCATCTTTTCGCAGTCTATTTCAAAATATTTTGGCCACCCGCCAGCTGCTTGTCTAGTTGTCTCTGTTTAATTGTCTTCGATGAAGTCTGAGTTGGGTTGTTAAAATAGTAAACATATACCCATCAAAGGACTCCCTCATGTTTCCCTACTAATGGTAAGTGGGGTTAATCGTCCTATTAATTTATCAAACAAATTCATCGATTTCTTGCACATTTGACTCTCAAAACGCCCCACACACCAACGACAACACAAGCCCTTCGGCCTAGAGAGAAAAGAATAATGATATTTACAATAATAGAGTACAGCCACGTACTTCTTTTAAAAAATTAATTTTTTAATAATAAACTTAACTCTTTTTCAAGATAAATGCACATAATTTATACAATATTTAGCATTACTAGCATCCAAGAGTTTCATGATTTTCATCCATTTGAACTTCCTCCCCTAGAGGGGAGAGTACGTCTAGACTCTAGACCCCTCAGTATAGTATCCAACACAAAATAATTCCCCCCTCTCTAATTGTTTTGCAACTCACAAGTGTTTGCCTATCCGACATTTCTACCCAGAACAGGAAATTGTTTGGATTTTAAGGTCAAAAGTAGCTAGATTTATACAAGGTTCGACTTGAAACCTAGCTTTAAATATAACATGGATGATTGAACTTTCTGTCTCTAAATATACAAACCACCGTCATGGGCTGTTATGTGGTTAAAATCACTGTCACCAAAACCAAGTGATGCATAAGACGAAGGATAAATCACAACATACATACATAGATGCATACAAATCACTCCAATTGACAGAATGTATATATGGAGTTGAAGGATAGGATCATATATATATCCTCATGAAGACTTAAAGGGAAAAGAAAATGCGATCCCTCGGAGAAGGCCGGGGAGTTAAAGAAGAACATTACAGCAGAACAAGTAAATTAATCCAGACATTACACACACAGCTTCATACTTGCTACTTACATTCATGGAGATTAGTAGCGCAAAGCCAACTTGGGGGATCTGGGGAAAATGCTAAATCAGCAATGCAGTGATCTTCTAGATTGAAAGCACGACTTTCTTCAAGTTCCATGAAGTAAATTCGATTCCGTTTACATCCAACAAATTCTTGAGCCGAAACAGAGAAAGTACAATCACTACCCAGAATAAATGCTCTGTCACCCAAGCTTTTGACCAAGACCCATTGACCCCACTCTTCATCCAACTTGTACACTTTGAAATCAATTGTATTGTGAAGTTCCCGTCGTCTGTTAAAATAAGATCTGTTACCCTCCATTCTACCTCGGTCCTTGTCCAAGTATTCATCAACAACATATAGAGCTCCACATGACTCCACCAAATGCTTCCGGCTACCCAATCCACAAAGTGGAGGTGAGAACTGTACCAATTTCAGGGACGAGCATTCAATCCAAAAAACTACTCCCAATCTATCCACAACATAGAATTGACCCTTATAAACAATTATATCATCGTAGTCAGATCTTTGATCATCTACAAAGGTCAGCTTGTCCTCCCCATATTTTGCAAAGCCCAACTTCCCATCGAGAAAAATCACAAAAATTGCACACCCTTCTGCATTAGTCCATGCGGAGTTGGGGAACATCACTACTTTATTCACGCCAGGAACAGATCTGTAACGATATCTTCGTTCATCTTCGACCACGGCGCGTCCGAAAGAACCAAATCGAAGCGTGTACGCTTTAGTTATCTCGACGATCCGAAAGTTGAGCAAGTTCAAAGTCTTTGTATTACGAGGATACGAACGGATAGGATGGCTGGCGAGTGGCTCTAGAAGACGCAACTTGCCCGAAGCTGACTCCTGAACCTTGATCAAGTAGCCCTTAATATGCGAAGAAGTTGCAGCGGTTGAAGTTGAAGAAGAATCTAGCGGTTGAATACAGTATATAGTACTCTGGCAGAGATGAGTTGGAAAGGCATCGTAAGGGTGAGGGAATTGGAGAGGGAAGCGAGGAGAGTTGGGGTGAGAGGGAGGGATAGAGGAACGCCATGAGCTACAGACGCTGCGAAATCGGAGAACATCGATGCCGGTGTCGAGGCTTTTGCCGATCGGTGACCATAGTTCCTTTGGAAAATCCGACCAGTCCACCACTCTCTCTCCCATAATCTCTGCAGCTTGACTTACCATGTCGACGCAGCAACCACTGATCCAATTAGGAAAGTCCTTTCTTCGTCTTCTCTTCGCTTTGTGTTGTTTTTCCGACTCCTTATTTTGACTTTTCTTTTTCAATTTTATTTTTTTCTATTACTAGAATGGATTTGGGCTCCAACTCCAAGATTTGTCATAGAAGAGAATTATTATTCATCATTTTACATATTATATATTTTTATTTTTATTTATTTTTTTAAAATTAATTGAATTATTTTACTTATTATCCATGTATTATACATTTAATAAAAATAAATAAAAATAAAAAATTATGCGTTATGACATGTACATTATGTTTTTTCTTTCTTTTCTTACGCCCTGTCTAGACTATTATACATTCGTACTATTCTAAGGAGTTATGGATACGGACACGTTTGAATATAAGAATTATTTTATTTCATTTTTCTTATTTCATTTTATTATTATAATTTTTTTAAATTCTCATATAAAATATAATAAATAATTTAATTTTTTTAAATTTTAAAATAATAATAATATTAAAAATAATATTTTAACAATATTTTATTCAACTTTTAATTTTTATCATAATTCATCTAATCTTAACTCACCATCTAAAGACAGCTAAAAATGAGATAAAATATCGATTGAAAAAAAAATAAATTATTTCTTAAAACTAAATAGAGATTAAAAGGACAATCTTGCTTACATATCTCATTTATCTTAAAAGAGACTATGTTGATATGAATAGTGAGATCTACAGTAATGAATAGTGTAATTTTTTTACTCTTTTTATTCCTTCTTCGTTTATTCGTTTATTTTTTGTTTGAAGAGAGAGTGAGAGAGAGACAGTTGCCGTGAGAAATGGGTTACTGCAGGGGAGAGAGCTGCGGCACGTGGAGGAGATCAGTGGTGGCTGGGTTGATTGCCGGAGTGAGAGGGACTCGCCGATGGTGGCAGTGAGGCTGGGTGGCCGCGTACGGCGGCGCAACTAGAGAGAAATGGAAAAAATCAATTTCGATTGGGTTACCGCAAGGGAGAGAGAGGGCTGCGCGTGGGGGAGATCTGCGGTGGCTAGGTTGGTCGCCGGCGTGGGGGGACTTGCCAATGGTGGCGGTGAGGCTGGGTGGCTGTGTACGACGGTACCGAGCTATGCTGAAGGAGGATGGGGTGTGGGGAAGAATCAGGCCATAGGAGAGAGAAAGAAAGTGAGGAAAAAAAATCACTATAATATTTGTTACTATTATATATAAATAAAAAATAAAATCACTATAATATTTATCATTATTATATATAAAAATGAAATAAAATCATTAAAATATTTATCACTATTATGTAAAAAGTAGATTATATAAAATAGATCTCAAATATATCAAAAAGTTTTAAAGATATTGTACATATTTTACACACTTTAAAATTATATAAATAATTTCTCTTGTTAAATTTTAGAGATACAATTATAAGATTGTAATATTTATCACTATAATAAATAATTTCTCTTGTTAAAATTTATATATAAATAATTTCTCTTATTAAAACACTGATTTAAACTAATTTAAAATTAAAATAATTAAAATATAAATAACATATCATACATAAATTATCAAATTTAATTTATAAAATACTAATCTTCCATCATTAAATAAATGATGAAATTTTACTAAATATTTTTAAGAAATTAAAACCATATAAATAATTAGAGTTTAACATAATTTAAATATGATAATATTATTAATTAACTAAATTAGGCAATTGTGCATGGGGAAGGAGAGAGAGGGAGAAAGGAAAAGTGGAAAAAAATGTTGGTTTTTGAGTTTTAAATCACAACCCTTCATCTTAAATCTTCAGATTTAATATAACGATAGAAATTTAAATATTGATTTAAAGTAACATAAAATAGATAATTAAAATATAAATATTATATCATATACTTAAAATTAACTTTAATTTATAAAATACTAATTTTTCATCATTAAATAAATGATAAAATTTTACTGAACATTTTTAAGAGAAAAAAACTATCTACTTAATTTAAATTTTTAATATAATTTAAATTTCATAATAAATGATGAACATATATAAATAATAATTTCACTCTTATGCATTAGACTATTTTAATATTTGAAGTCACACTGCTAGTGATATTACTAAACAACCAAGTTCTGAAAAGGAGGCTCTGATACTGATCGGATTGTCCCGCCAAAGTATTCTCGGATGCACCTTCTCCTCCAAATGCCAAGGATTTTTCTGCAAAGATTGTTTCAAGGTGCTTGCTTTGACAAACAAAGAATTATTGGTAGAAAGAGTAGAAGAGGACGAGAGAAAGACGCGTGCGTTTTTGGTTATGGCCTCCTCAATTTCATGTCAATGATAATTTTAGTTGTGGCGTTAATTTTCAGCCTTTATTTAGAGTCCCACATGGAAAAGGAGGGAAACCAAGTGATGGCCGAGTTGGATACAAAATCAAAGCTGAGGTTGGCGAGCAAACCATCTTTGCGCTTGGGGCAATGACGCAGCTAGTGAGGTACTAACCGAGGCGCGTCTATTGCTGGTTGAAAACTATTTCCAAACCCCCTCTTAGGCCTGGGTTTGGCCCAGGCCTTCGAGAATTTCTGGAAGGGCTCCCCCATTGGGGGTAAAGCCCTACAAATTTCAGTCCAAGTTTACTTTCTTTGATGGTTGGCTATATCAATGCAAAAACATTAGATAACGCCAGGTACAAAAACATATCCCCCACTCAGGGCTTTCTTTTGTACAGAATTTGAAAGAAACAAGAAGTAGAAGATAATTCTTCTAACATATCTGTCATTTATGGCCCCAGAGGTCGTATTCAATAGAGAACATTGTATGTTTTGTAGTGACAAGTCATCTATACGCTGTACAAGTGCTACGATACAACCACAATCCATTGATCTAAGTGAGTTGACTGGAATTATCAAACTTGAACCCTGATGCCCGGGCCAGCTCTAACAATTCTTGTTCACCACTCAAAGCCTGCAGACAAAAATATGTTTTGCTTAGTGAAAAAAAAAAAAAAAAAAGTGAAATTTGACAGAAATGTGAGGCTAGTCATAAACTATTTAGTGAGATCGCAGAAAGCTGATAAAATGGGTATCATTTGTTCTAGAACCATGGCAACTAGAGAGAATCTTAAAAAATTGGGCATCAAGCCTACTCCTCTATGTACTCAACATTAGTAGACCAGTTTCCAAAGGAATTATTTACAAAAGAGAAGCCTCTTTAAAATGATGCCATCTATGGTCAAGAAGTGGGAGAGGTTCATTACTGCTGTATTATTGTAATAAATAGGAATTATTTTGTTAATACCCCATGAATCAACTGACTCAAGAAACAGGCTTCCTCACCTGACCATTAATCACCCACATTGGGAAACCTTCAATTCCAGCATCTGAACATGCCTTGATCATTTTTGTTCCTTTCCTATATCCATCAGGGAAACATTCCACATAGTCCAACAGCTTTGCTGCCTCCAATCCAAACATCTGTATGAATAACACAAAACAAATGATACAAGTAACACAGTTAACATATTGTCATTCAAATCAAGAGGTATGGCAGAAAAATGCAAAGGCATGCAAAACTAATTGGTGGCAGACCAAAGGTGATTCGGTTTCTGCAAACATCATTCATTTCTAGTTCTTCCTAAAATAAGCATTACTAATCTGGATATCCCACTAAACTAATGAGGTCCATTCGGCTACCTGAATCAGAAGTGGGATTCAAGCTCACTGAAGTAAAGTCAATCACAGAAAGCCAGGGTGATGGACAAGTACCCAGTGCCGTTTGAGGATACTGAGAGAGGTTGGTAGGAGAGGGAAGAAGAATTTCACAAAGAAATGAGACATGCATTAATTATCTTGATTCTTAAGTTTTTACAATCCTACAGATCTGAGTTCTGAAGAGCTGCTCAGAATCAAGCAATGATTTCAAAGATGCCCTCCCTACAAAAGAATTCTGTTTGTATCCATAAGAACTTGACACTCGAAAAAATATAGAAAGGAAAAATTAGCCACTACGAGGACTTGTTGAGTAGAAATCATCAGCACTCCTTTTTGGACTTTTAAAATCAGCACTGAGGATCTACATTAAATGCTCAAAAATTTCTTTCAAAATTCTAGATAACCAGGGAGAGAGGCTGAAGAGGAAGCCCTAATATTCTTTAACACCCTTTTACAACAAGATCCTGCATTTCAACTTGAGTTTTTGTTAAATAAAAAATGAAGCTAAATTTACCTGTTTTTGTTCTAAACAATGTGAACACCAGAAAGCCCCATACATTTTAGCACCTATGGAGTGCAGATGTTTTGCAAGAGAAAGAGCAAAAGGACTCGACGTTGTTGTGATCTCAGTTGAAAAGTATGGCAGGTCAATTTCAGCCAGGCTGTAAATGTAGAGGAAAAGATAAAGAAATTAGAGCAAGTAATTTATCTGGACAAGGGGAGAACAAGCATTTTAATTCATGTACTTAATAATCAAACATAACATCTAAACAAGGAAACAAGTGACAAAAAATCCGTACAACTTGAGATCACCCAGTAAAAGCAAGCACTTCAGACAAACAGCTCTTAGAACTCATTTACAATTAATAGGTGACGTCTTGACTACAAAAATTATGTCTTATTGATATACTAGGCTAGATAACAAGTAAAATATCATTCCTAGCAATGGAGAATTTACTATGTTAGTGACAATATAACCTTAGTTACTTCCTTAGACAAAGAGGGGCTGAAGTCACCTACATAAAAAAACAGTAAGACTGCCAGCAAGAAGCGTATCCACACCTTATTGTTTTCATTGAGTACTTTTGAATAGAATCTCTTTCCTTTATATAATTAATAAAATGTGGAACAATCACTCAAGACATCAGTTCTGTTCCACAATTCAACCTTTTCCAAAACCCAACCAAGTTAATCCCAACTGATTAGGTTCAGCTACACGGATCCTTTTATGCCATATCTTTCTGTTTTTTTTTTTTTTTTTTTTTTTTTTTATTATTATTATTATTATTATTATTATTATTATTATTATAAGCGTGTGCCATATCTTTCTTTTACCTTGAAAAAATTTCAATTTACCAGTAGAAAGTTCACATAAGACAGAAATGTCGGATTCAACAAGTTCATTAAGAATTGGCCCAAACAACATAGGATGGCCTCATATATTTCAATTTTCCCTTGATTTGAATGTTTTGATGTTTCTTTTTTCTTTTCTTTTATTTTTTTTTTCCTTTCTAGCAACTAAATGGAGAAACTCAAAACCAATATTCCCGTGAACAATAACCTCCCTTTTTTGTTTAATGCATTATTCCCGTGGGAACAGGTGACATTTTGGAATAAGTCGAGCATCCAAGGACAAAAACTCATGAAAATCTTATAAAGTACACATTTTAGAAGAAGTTAATCTCATGAAAACCAGCCTAGCAGTTCAATGCTCGATGAGTTGAGCTTTTTTCAGGCATCAAATAGCAATGTAGATCTAGTACTACTCATTAATCTAAAGCTTATAAATAATTCATAGATGCTTTGAATGTATGTGTGTGTGTGTGTGTGTGTGTGTGTGTGTGTGTATAAACACGGAGCAAATATTAAAAGAATCAAGGGGCTAACATGATATAATATATATATCATATGAGAAAAATCAGCCATTTTTTTTTCGTATGATCCTTTTATTTGTATTCAAATGAAATGACTTATTCTAAAAAAAAAAAAAAAAAAAAAACCAGGTACAACCCGGAAACCAGGTTCAGAATTTTTAAAACCGGTTTCATCTGGGTTCCGGCCCGGGTCTGACCTGGGCTAACCCGGGTTCCCGGGCTGGAACCCAGATGAAACATATTTTTGGCAATGCAATTTAAAGAGAACAAAAAAACTCTACCAATTTGGGAATAAAAGTCCATTGAAAAAAAGACCCGACTTGCCCTTTGTCCAAAGCAACTGGACTTCTTGACATCTCATGCAGTTAAAGATCTCATGCAGTTAAAGGGGTTAAAAAAAACAAAAGAATAAAATATGGGTAGATAGTACTGAAGAGGAGATATACTCGGGACTTTGTCTATTTTATGATCAATAAAATTTTGTTTACCAATTAAAAAAAAAAAAAAAAGAGGAGATGGATAAAAAGAAGCCGCCATTATGCTAATTCTTCTTATGATATTTCTGACTGAGAACAAAATGTACTCATTGCAGCTCCAAGAATTGAGGGAACAGAAAAAGAAAATAAAGGGACCAAACATGCTCATTTAATTAATAAACACGCCTGGAATATTTAAATAAAATACCACCTTGAGGAGATAGGTAGAGAAGCACGGTATGAAGTGTTTAGCGTAACAAATACCAAGCTAGCTATACATAGCTGTAAACCCACCACTTTTTGTATTTCTTCCAATCTAAACTCCTGCAAAACAAACCGTCAAAACATGCTATTATCTTTTTACAAGTAATTTCAGCAACCAAATAAGGAAAGTAATGAAACGGAAAGGAAAGGTATATAAGGACACACCTTTAGAGTGATAAAAAATAAGCTGAACGACAACAATGCTGACATTAGACAGTATGAGCATGATACTCCTGAAAATTTTGTGCCCAGAAGGTACAAGAAATATGCACTGGCAACTGCCATCGAGGTAGTGCTTCCAAGTAAAATTAAACGACCATTAGATTCTTCCATTCCAAAGGGCAAGTTCTTTCTTGTCAACTGTAGACCAAGTGATGCAACTAATCCATATGCAACCATCCCTATCAGTGGAAGAGGAACACCTGGCAAATGCAAAAGGATTGAAACTCTCTGTCAAACATATAACCTGCAATGTAATGCATATGCAGTTTATCCAGTCAAATAAAGCATCTTCTCAATACAATAAATGAGATTTCATACGCAAAGAAAATCTCAGTCAGTTATAGTTAACTCTTCAAGTTATTTGGTTGCTCACCATCAACAGAAAACGTATAAACCCATTTGATTGAGTTCATATAATTATCGGATTGGATGAAAGACAAGTACGCTCAACAGAAAAAGTAGATAATAATCTCAAAACAATGAAAAAATTCTACCAAAAACTACAGCATAATCGCTATTGAGGATGTTGCCGCAAGTGCCGCCTCCAATTGGGCAAAATGCATCGGAATTGGTGAGCTTGAGGTACGTCAAGTACGCGGTCTCAACAAAACCTATAGCTCCAAGCCCCACACACCATTTGTACGTCAAATTACTCGAAGAAGAAGAAAACGAAGAAGAAGAAGAAGCAGACGTCGTCGTTTCAGCTTCCGATTCGGCATCTTGACTCGGCTCCGAAGATAAGCACTTGACGGGAAGAACAAGCAGTCTCCGAGCACCCCAACGGTGCTTTGAGAAATCAATTTTGCCATGGGAAAAACAGGAAGCGGAACGAAGCGGACATTGAGACAAGAACGGAGGAGCCGATAAGCTCAGCATGCTCGCCACCATTGCTGAATGGAAATTAGAGCTTAGTGACGGTTCGCAAAGATCTGAATATGATGGCCATTGAAATCAGCCCGATGACTTGAGTGGTAGCCCAATGTAAGCTTTCGCCCATTCAGGCCCAAATATGAAATAACTTTGGTCCGTCTTTGATGTATATTATATGAATTCGTTTGTGGAATACAATCGTATTAAAAAAAATGAAATTTATTATTAAAAAATTATTTTTTTATATAAATTATTTACTTTTTATTCTATTTTATGATTATAAATTTATGGTTGATTTGGACAATGAATTGAGAAATGAGTTGAGAAATTAAAAATTAAATAAAATATTGTTAAAATATTATTTTTTAATATTAATATTATTTTAAAATTTAAAAAAATTAAATTATTTATTATATTTTAAATAAAAATTTAAAAAAATTATAATAATAAGGTAAAATGTTATAATTTTTTTCAATCCAAACTCAAGCTTAGCAACTTAAATAAACTAGGGGAAAAAAAATTATTTTGTCCAGTTTCCAGTGTTCTGTTTTTGAGGAAAATCCAGTTTCCAGATTCTGGCGCGTTATCGTTAAGCGGAACCACCACTTCAGTCTTCACAGATGCTAAGTCATGAACATAAATCTTTCTTAAGAACCCCCATTAACTTCCAAGTAGAAGGGCTAAGCGACTCTCTAGTCTCGTAACTCAGATGCTCTCTTTCTCTCCAACGCGTCGTCTTGTGCAATTTTAGTTTCCTTCCATACAGACTTACTTCACTCAACGCTAGTTAGTGCAGAGACAAAAGCGGAGACGAAAATTTCTAGTTTTGGTTTCCAGCTATGGCTTCTTGGTCTCTTTTCCCGGGGACTTCTGTCACCGGACCCCGCTGCGATACGGATGGGTTCTTATTCTTGGGTAGGCGTTCGGTGGCCCGAGTAAAGAGCCAAGGGGCCTCGGTTTGCTGCTCCTTGGACTCTTTGGATACCAAAGTCTCTGACATTAGTATTAATGGTAATCGTTCATTTCAATTTCATTCTTTTGTTATTTTGTTGGAAAATGTCCGCTTTTTGGCTTTCTGGACTTGGTATTTTGTTGTTTGGTGATGAATTTCTTTTTTTTTTTTTTTTTCTGATTGACGGGTTGAACAAGTTTTCTCTTAGTTTGAGGGGTTGGTGGTTCGGATGGTATGTTCGGATGATGAGGTTTTGGCGCAGTTTTCTTGCAATTGGTTGTTCATTTATTCGAAAGTTTGTTTGCTAAGTAGGCTTTGATCTTGTGAGTTCGGATTCTGTCTTGCAAAGCAACGACTCCATCTTTTCTGGACTACCAATTTATTGTTTTCCCCGAAACAGTTGTATCTTTCAAAGTTTACTTGAACTACTGTTCACTTATGAAGGCTCTCTATTGAAATGGATGAGCAGCATTGTAATTCGGCCGGAGGTATTGGGATCAAATCACAGGACATGCAGGACTTTGTGCAGTCATGAGAATTCTTAAAACAAATGATTTTTTCTCCCCCCGTCTGCTTTCTTTATTTTATTTTTTATACATAAAAACTCTAATAATTTAAAAACTCGTTTGAGTTAATAGCATGAAGCAGTTTTTGGTCTCTGATAAGTTTTCTTGTATCTATACTTGGATTTAGGTGGGTGCAGATAAAAATTTACTTGTGAAGGATCATACTCACACTTTTATAAACATAGGCGGTCAAATTGGTGGTAAGGTTTGAGGTTTTTTCCAAATTGAATTTTACTAATTAAAAATCGCCTATCTGCAAAATGCTTTTGGTCATGATCAGTCTTGCTAATAGGTATGCTTACAACTGCAGAACTTGATTTCAGATTTTCAATTGGAGCACCGTTACATGGGATTGGTGTATTTTTATCTACGAATCAGCTTAAGGCAGTGCATACTTTGCAGTTGTTATTGTATTTATTGCACCATATTTTCATGCCATGGCCAATTATTATCCTTCACAGGCGCAGTTTCCAGTCCATTGAGGTATTCCATTGTTTGGGGTATCAGTCTGTCCAGCTTAACTTTGACTTTTGTGGGGCATTGAAAGGAACACAAAGGCAAAAATGTAGATGGTATAATCTACTTAGTTTTCAAATTTTGTTAATGTGCAGACTTATGATAAAGCAAGAAATGCTGTGGCTCTTGCCCTGAGTCCAGTTGTGAGGGCCCTTGTTGATCCAGATGGCGCAAGGAGTGACATATGGAATTTGGACAGTGTAAGAGTTATATTTATTACCATTTATCAAAGAAAGAGAGATTTTATTGTCTGGTTATGTACGAGTCCTTTCCTATTTGTGATCCATCAGAAAAGTTGCCTCTATTTTTTCTTATTTTTATTTTTTGATTACCAATGGAGTCCCTAGGCCCGCAAACTAGACAGTCATGGTTTTTGTATCGAAATAGACGAACCCTGGCCAGAACACATCGGTGGAGCAGTAACGTCCTTTACATTTTTCTCTAAGATTCGACTAATATTCTCAGGAGGAGATCTGAAAATGAAATTGCCTGGAGAGAGGTGGTCAGTTCTCATATAGAGATTTTCGATTAACCTATACCTTTCTGTAGTATTTTTCTGTCTCAGGTTGGCCTTTTTAGATTTTTGTGGGTTTTTTTTTTTTTTTTTTTTTTATTCTCACACTTCGTCTATCTATTTTTTTATGGTTCTATTATTCTGAACATTTCATTTATTTTTAACAGATCAGCTTCTCTGATTGGTTCTTGTCAAAAGGTGGCACACAGATGAGTATTCAGAGAATGTGGGATCCTGTCGCCTATGCCCTTGGCTTTATTGATTGTGATAATATCAGTGCACGTTGCAGACTAATTATTTTCTCATTGTTTGCCACTAAGACGGAGGCTTCCCTACTACGCATGCTCAAGGGTTCTCCAGATGTTTACTTGAGTGGTCCTATCAGTAATATATCACAGACAAAGGGGGCAGGTATGGTTTGTAGAATATGAGAACTTTACATGTCTATATTGGAATAATGATTCATTGACTATTTGATCCTCCTTGATTAGCATCCTCGAGGTTTTGTTTTCTATGCCCTTCCCAGGCTTAATGGAGTTGGTCACTTTAGTACCACTTTTGTTCTGCTTTCTTTATTTATTTTCTTATACATAAAAACTCTAATAATTTAAAAACTCGGTTGAGTTAATAGCATGAAGCAGTTTTTGGTCTCTGATAAGTTTTCTTGTATCTATACTTGGATTTAGGTGGGTGCAGATAAAAATTTACTTTTGAAGGATCATACTCACACTTTTATAAACATAGGCGGTCAAATTGGTGGTAAGGTTTGAGGTTTTTTCCAAATTAAATTTTACTAATTAAAAATCGCCTATCTGCAAAATGCTTTTGGTCATGATCAGTCTTGCTAATAGCTATACTTACAACTGCAGAACTTGATTTCAGATTTTCAATTGGAGCACCGTTACATGGGATTAATGCATTTTTATCTGCGAATCAGCTTAAGGTAGTGCATACTATGCAGTTGTTATTGTCTTTATTGCACCATATTTTCATGCCATGGCCAATTATTATCCTTCACAGGCACAGTTTCCAGTCCATTGAGGTATTCCATTGTTTGGGGTATCAGTCTGTCCAGCTTAACTTTGACTTTTGTGGGACATTGAAAGGAACACAAAGGCAAAAATGTAGATGGTATAATCTACTTAGTTTTCAAATTTTGTTAATGTGCAGACTTATGATAAAGCAAGAAATGCTGTGGCTCTTGCCCTGAGTCCAGTTGTGAGGGCCCTTGTTGATCCGGATGGTGCAATGAGTGACATAGGGAATTTGGACAGTGTAAGAGTTATATTTATTACCATTTATCAAAGAAAGAGAGATTTTATTGTCTGGTTATGTGCGAGTCCTTTCCATTTGTGATCCATCAGAAAAGTTGCCTCTATTTTTTCTTTTTCTTTCTTTTTTTTTTTTTTTTTTTTTTTATTACCAATGGAGACCCTAGGCCCGCAAACTAGACACAGTCATGGTTTTTGTATCAAAATAGATGAACCCTAGCCAGAACACATCTGTGGAGCAGTAACGTCCTTTACATTTTTCTCTAAGATTCGACTAATATTCTCAGGAGGAGATCTGAAAATGAAATTGCCTGGAGAGAGGTGGTCAGTTCTCATATAGAGATTTTTCCCATTAACCTATACCTTTCTGTGGGTTTTTTTTTTTTTTTTTTTTTTATTCTCACACTTCGTCTATCTATTTTTTTTATGGTTCTATTATTCTGAACGTTTCATTTATTTTTAACAGATCAGCTTCTCTGATTGGTTCTTGTCAAAAGGTGGCACACAGATGAGTATTCAGAGAATGTGGGATCCTGTCGCCTATGCCCTTGGCTTTATTGATTGTGATAATATCAGTGCACGTTGCAGACTAACTATTTTCTCATTGTTTGCCACTAAGACGGAGGCTTCCCTACTACGCATGCTCAAGGGTTCTCCAGATGTTTACTTGAGTGGTCCTATCAGTAATATATCACAGACAAAGGGGGCAGGTATGATTTGTAGAATATGAGAACTTTACATGTCTATATTGGAATAATGATTCATTGACTATTTGATCCTCCTTGATTAGCATCCTCGAGGTTTTGTTTTCTATGCTCATCCCAGGCTTAATGGAGTTGGTCACTTTAGTACCACTTTTGTTCTTCTGAAGTGTCAAACCTATTAAGAGAAAAGTTGAGGTTGGGTCTTTTCTGTTAGGGGCTTCTTGTGGTAGTACCATTGCCTAACGTTATGTATGCCCCATCCCCGGGCCAAACATAGTCGGTTGCATTTCTGCCACTTTTTCTTCCAAAGTTGCAAAACTGTTGAGAGCAAAGCTGCGAACTTATGAGGTTTTAGTTTTTCGCTCAGTGGCTTCCTATAGTACCATCTTTGCGTTGTGGTTTGTATGCCCCGTCTTCAGGCCAAACATAGTTGATAAAAGGGAAATAATGTTGTTTTAAATACTCTTATTACACTTGATTAAATAAGTTTTATCTGTTAAAAGAGTATTTATTAAACAATGTATAGCAGTTGGGCTGTTGACATGTAAAAAAATCTGATTTCATAGTAAAAATAGACTTGGCCCAGTTTTATTTAACTTTGACTTGCAAGGGCTTAATTCACTTTGTGCATATGGTAGGTTGGGGCCCACGTCTACAATAAAGCTTCCATTACTCATAACACAACCTAAAGAATTGAGGCCCACGTCTGCAATCTCCCATGACTTCATAACACAACACTAGAGAAGTGAAGCCCGCGTCTACTAACAGGAGAAGAAAGAAAAGAACATTCAAGAGGCATAAAAGGTAAAGAGCAAAAAGGTGGCAGTACGGTTAAGGGAAGGAGATGTCCGTAGCAAAGGATGGAGGCAGCGGTTACGAAGAGAGAGAAGATGACCATGGAAGGGTTGATAAATAGGAAAGAGAGTTGGAATTGGAGGGGTGTTAAGATTCGGTTTTATTTTTCTTCTCTTACATTTCTGAAACTTTTAAGAATTTCTAGGGTTTTCATTTTATTGAGATTTGATGTTGATGATGATAAAATTAGGCTACATCTGTAGCTTGGGTTGCGGTAAAACTTCTCTTTGCTCTTTATGTTGGTTGGATCTCTATAGTCTCGATTTATGTACTTCACTATTTTTGAAATCAAGTTTCTGTGAATGGTTTTTTTGTTAGATGCTCTCGTTCTTATTCCTATTCTGTTGTTGACACTAGGCACATCAGAACCTTGAATCAATCGACGTATCTCTCAGCCAGGTGATAAAGTAAAAATTGGTTGATGATTATTGATAAATTCTTTTAAAGCCTTGGTATATGAACTCTTAGTATACGTTCTTCAGATTGCATATTGTTAATACCTTGATTGGATTAATGAAAGAAGAGTAATACCCAGAGATCTTGGTGACATGTGGAGTTAAAAGAAGTTCTAAAATCGCAACCCAGGTGTTTGTCAAATTGCTTCTATAAAATCTGCAGTTTCTTTATTGTTTATTCAACTCTCTCTGTTTACATTAGGGTGAAGTTTAAATTTCAGTTGGTTGCCATAAGTCGAATAGTTTATTTTCTTGAGATTTGAATTACTCTGGTTTAGTCCATTTCCTTTTCCAAAAATATTCAAAACCAAGGCACTCTAGAAAATCAACCATACATGTCAATAGCAACAGATCCTCCCTTGTGAATGTAACATTTCCTTGTTTGTTTACTTATTTTCATACAAAATCTTTTTCCCACTTGACATATCATCCAAACTCTTTTCAAATCTGAATCTTTGCTATTTCATACTATTATTTGGCTGGAACTCCTCTTGTCCCTGTGGAGATGACCTTGGGTGCTACCTTGTATTACAACTAGTTCACTTCTGCACTTGGGAGTAATAGTTTGGAAGCCATCAATAGTCGGTCATATTTGTGCCAGTTTGATCTTCCAAAGTTGCAAACCTTTTGGAAGCAAAGATGCAAACATTTGAGGTTGAATCTTTTCGCTCGGGGGCCTCCTATTGTACTCTATGGCCTAATGGTATGTATGCAAAGACTCCGGGCAAAACAGAGTCGGTCACATTTATTCCACTTTTCTCTTCCAAAGTTGCAAACCTATTAATGAAAACTTGCCAACGTTTGAGGTCAGAGTTTCTCTCTTGAAAATCGAGGATCATCTAAAGTGGGTGACCACTGAGTTGGTGAACCATTCAATTAAAACTAAAAGAAAAGAATTTAAGAATACCACCCTAAAATATTTGAGAATCCTAACTTGCTTTCTCCGATATTATTGATTTATTCCTCTCCTATGCTAGAACAGATTCCATCTTAGGTGGGGATGTAGACAAATATGTGTTTGATAAATCCGCCCATGGAGACACATATGTTATGGGACTTGCTACGTCAAAGGTGATCTACTTTTCATCTTGCTGCTTTGAAATTTTTATGAAGTTTTCTGGCCATTCTTGCATATAGGCATTACTAAGATTGAGTTACTTGGGGGTTAAAATCTTTTAAATTTAGTTGACAATTTATGAATTGGATCTGCCTCTCACTAATGCTTCTGAGGTGCTTCCAAGTCCTGTACCACTCAGGGATTTTTATCTATGAGGTATGTCTTTCAGACTTTTGGGTTTTTCTTCAACGCTTAATGACTAATATGTGCTTTTTATCCCAGGCTACTAATAAGCTAATTGTGAAAGCTGATGCTTATGTTGCAGGTTTGTGGTATGCTTGTCCTTGGAGTCTGCATGTACTGTTTATTTATCTATGTCAGGTGTATTTTGTGTAATGCCTAGGGCTGTTCTTTTCATGGCAGCATATGATGTCCCTGTAATCAAAAGATTACTTCCAACCCAGTGGAGGGAATTGGAGTTTTGCAATAATATTTACAAACTAGTAGGACTGCCTGTTGTCACAGTGCAACTAAGATACAGTGATTGGGTCATGGAGTTGCAGGATCTGGAACGGTCAAGGTAATTATCTCATCTATCCATGTTATTGGAATGGAAACGTGAGGACCATAGTAGAATCTGTTTCTGTTTCACTTTCTGAATGCCTAAGGCTTTGTTGCTTTCTTTCTTTGCGAAAAGTAACTTTCTGACTGGTAGGCAATTAAGGCAAGCGGCAGGGCTAGATAACCTTCTTTATACTCCGGATGCAGATTTCTCTTTCTTTGCAGACCTAGCTCTTGCATCTCCAGAAGATTGCTACATTGAGGGACAAGGTTCATTGCTCCAGTAAGGAAAATGCTCTTATCATTGTCATTTTGTGCATTAAATTGTGGAATTATTGATCTGCCAACATGTTCCAATCACTATGGTAGTAATAATTCATGATCATTACTGGATTGCTTTCATATATTTGTAGTTCTAAGCTGCATATTAATCAAATGATTGGGTTTTCTCGTGTCTGAGTTTCTTTATGTGTACTCGTTTTTTGTGCTGATGTTGACCCTTCAACCCTTCTACCTCGATCATTGTCAACTATGTCTGTTGCCACAGGGTAGTTTATGAACCAGTGTATTAATGTTGATCTCAGATCAACATAACCGTTTACTCGTGAATCTTTATGATCCCCATGCAAATATCTTACTTTTGGTCTTTCTAGTTGCCAAGGTTTATGCCTGTAAAACTGCTAGTATTGTCTGTCTGAATGCATGTATTACCCTTTTCTTTCTAGTCTTCAATTATTCTCTAAGGATCGTAGGGAAATGAATATGAGATAGAGTAAATATAGTGCATGCAAGTTTCTGAACAAATGAGTAAGGCTTTCAATACAATGATAAAATGTTGAAAAGAAAATGAACTTTTGGGAAAAGGTATCAGAGTACATGAAACACTACCAAAAAACTTGCCAAAAAATGCATGTTGTTGTTTTGCTTGCCTGCTACTTGATCTTTTCATCTTCATCAGATCCCTATGCTTGGGAATGGATTAAATTGATCTGTATGTATTATACCTTTCTATTTGTTTCCGTATTATAATGCTGAAGGACGCTGCTACTTCCACCGAAAAAAGCTACGAGCTTTTGTATCGACAGTGTTAAAGCATTTTTTCTTTTTTTTCTTTTTACAGCATTTATTATGTATTTTTTTAAAAAAAATAAATACAAAAAAGTAAAAAACACGATACTAAAAAATAAACAAACACAAAAGCTGAAAAAAAACATACACATTTGGGTAGCTTTTGTCGGTGGGATTCATCGGTGGCTATATCATTTTCCAATGCTGAAATCTCTTATATTGCATAGGTTTATATAAATGTTTCATTTAATGACTGGCTAACTTTGTTACTTATAAAAAATAATATTGAAACTTGGCAAGCCCTTATATTAAGCTGCAGTGCTTTTTTGTATGCGTGTAATTTGGAATTGATTTTCTCATGCTTTTATGTTTCCTTTAATGTTTCCTGTCCTTCAGATGTGTTCTGACACCAGGTGACCCGTACATGCCCTTGCCTAATGATGAAATTATAGCAAGAGTGGCAAAGCAGGTTAGTACTTTCAGAAAAAGTGAGGCTTCGTTTGGTATATAAACTCATCTCAATTCATCATTATAACTTTTTCAAATTTCAACACAAAATATAATAAACAATTCAACTTTTTCAAATTCTAAAATAATAATAATATTAAAATAATATTCTAATAATATTTTATCATCTCAACTCAACTCAACTTAACATCCAAACGCAACCTGAGTCTCAAATAATTTCACTTGTACCTACAACCAAACCCCACCCCATCCCCCCCCCCCCCCCCCCCCCCCCCCCCCCCCCCCCCAAAAAAACCAAATTTGCAGTGAAAAGAAACCTGCAGGCAGTTTTTTTTGTTAAGATAGTCCACATCTTCCATCAAGTTAAACTTTTGGAATAAGTAGTGATTTCACATAGTTTTTTTTTTTTTTTGTTATAATTAATAAGAATTTTATTACCAAGAATAGGCACAGCCCAAATACACAAGAAGTATACAAAGGAAATATCTACTGCACAGTGCACACTAGAAAGCAGGAAACTACGACAGAAACAGATTCAGTACATTATCATCATTCTTTACAAAGATCCTAGCCCAAAAACTCAAAAGTAGAAAAGAAAAAATAACGAAGATCTTCAAAAGAATGCTCTTTATCTTCAAAACATCTCTTATTCCTTTCCAGCCTTAAACACCACATTAAACACAGAGGAATCATTCTCTATCTGGCAGCAACACATTTCCTTGCCTCAAAACCACGCCAACATGCAAGGAGATCCACAACTTCCTTAGACATCACCCAATATAAACCTGTCCAACCAATAACCTCTGATTTCACATGGTATCAAAAGCAGAGGTCCTGAGTTCGAATCATGACTCTACACTCTACCTCATTTAATTAAATATTTTACTTGTTGGCCCACTCAATGAGTGAGTCTAGCCCATACATGAGGGGGAGTGTTAAGATAATCAAATAAAGTCTACCCCTTCCCATTTGCTTAAAATTTTGGGACAAGTGGTGATTTTATACTTTTCTCCGGTCCACATTTCTTGTTTCGGAATTTTTTTTTTTTTTTTTGGTTTATTAAAAAGTTGGTCAGAAAAGAAGCTGATGATTACGACTTTGGCGTGGGGTAGATAATATAAAAGGTTCCCTAAAGAGAACGAGCTTGTAAAATTGAGTGCATGTTTTACTTCACACTTGTTTTTATGAATGCTTGTCCTTATCTTGTATGCACATACATGTTGTGTGCTTGGCTTTTTATAGCAAGAGTAGTGCTCTCAACCAAATCAAATCTTACGACTTCTTTACTCTTGACACAACTATTGCTTGATTTTACAAGACAAAACTCACATTATATAGCATGTGGCACGGTTTAGAAAACATCAGCAGTGTTCTTTTGTTCTTCTGTTTTTTGTTCTGTGGATATCATGAAAAAATGATTAGTTTCAGAACATGCAATTGGTCTTTTTGTACTGTACTTGACCACACAGCTTCTGACCACATATTCCTGGTCCTAAGCCCTGTCAAAGCGGAGGGTTTTTTTTTTTATCATCTTATGAGTGTAACTGCAATAAAAAATGATTGCCTTGTTATTTCCTCATGGTTGTTTTGGTATCAGGTTTTGGCTTTATTCCCAAAAATTTATTCCTTTCTGGCTCATATACAAGACAGGTAACTTAACAGCCCTTGAATCTCTTCTCACATAATGTTGGTTGTTACTTGCATAAAACTGTAGAACATTTGCGATAGCATCTCCTTCAGAAAGGGTCATCATCTAGGATTTGTAATGATGCATTAGAGAATAACATGGTCATGGAAAATGTTTTTCAGTTAATTACTAGGACAGCAGTTTATGTCTATATCTTTTGGTGGCTGATTATTTCGTGTTTAGATGAAGCTAGCCCCTTTTCTTCTCTGCATTTTCATTCTTTTTGTTTTACTTATCAAATCCTTTTCCTCTCCATGCTCCATCTATAATTTCCAATCATCAAACCAAATCCTTGTATTTTTCTGATTACATTAAAATCTGCCCAACTTTTATTTCTAATTAGAATTAGCGTATAGGGATGGAAGAATCCAAGGTAAATTAATATGCATCTATATAAGCCTTTGTTAAATGTGAATTTTTAAATATTTTCCTGGGATCATTTTGTGATTAACCAAAATAATCGAGTAAAAGCCAGCTCTTTTGAGCTAAACTAGAATTCTTTTTCTTTTTCCCAAGGTGGCTTGGCTGATGACTGGTTCCGACAATGTCTCGCATGTAAGATGTTATTTCTATGTTTACCTAAGGTGTTCATAATATATTCTGAACAACCCCATAAGGAGGTGCCAGTGGCTGCACCGATGAGCCCTTGCCTAGACACGAAATCCATACGACATGAGGCAGCTGATTGTCACAAAAGAGATGATTAAAGAAACTTGTATGTAAGTGTAATAATTAATGGTTGTACCAGCTGCTACGGGATTACGTAGACAGCATGTGGAGGGGGCAACTTTACCTGGTAGGCAAGCATCTGCATATCTGTGTGTGTGTGATGCGGGGGAAGACTTGGTGGCTTCGCGGAAGAAGCTTGCTGCTATCCAATCCCAAGAAAGAGCGGAGGCTGCCAACATTGCTAATGAGCTGAGTCTAGTATTTTTCAGAGTACTAAGAGACCACCTCAATTGTGGTTCATTTAAGTTTCATTGAAATTAAACGGTAAAATGATCCATGAAATATCTAGAGAAAAGAAGAAAAATGACTGCATGTTTCAAACTTTTGAATACTCATAACTTGGCATTCATAACGGCAGTAAGGCCTCATTTGTTTTTACAGTTGATCTCAACTCATCTCATCTCATGTTATCTAATTATGATAATTTTTTAAAATTTTTACACAAAATAAAATAAACAATTTAAATATTTTAAAATTTTAAAATAAAAATAATATTAAAAAATATATCATCTCAAAAAACAATCAAAACAAACAAGGCCTAAGCCGGAGGAATAGGTGAAGAAGGACAAAATAGCTGAATTTATATCAAATAAAACAATTGCAACACTCGCGTGATTAATAAAAGAATGATCTCCGAATTAAAACCTTCCTTTTTCCACCTTAAATCCCATTCATTACCACAAATCAAACCGTTTTTTCAACCGAATTTCAACCTAATCCTTCCTCCAAGCATACAACGCCAAAGAGAAACCCCCATTGCTCCCACATGACCTAGTAGATGAAGAAGATGAGCTCCACCCACCATCACTGCTTTCCTCTGCCCATTGCAGCACACTTGAACATGATGGCGTTGGCGGCAACGATGATATAATCGACGGCATCTTACCGGACGCTGGTGACAATGACAAACTCTTCCCCATCAATCTTTTCTCCGGACCTACCATTTCTGGCCACACTCCACCGTCACCTACTTGGAAAACAAACACACCATGCCCATTTCCACCATTGCCATTGACCCAATTAAATACATCCCAAAAGAATTCGACTTCATTACCTCCAAGGAAAAATTTCTCGTTCCCTCTAAATTTCCACGCAAGCCTCTTGATAACAAGGCTTATTTCTCCATTCACTTTTACTTTGAGCGCTCCCCCACTGCACTCAATTCCAAACTCGTGTTTGCTTCCCAAGAACTGAGCTCGGGAAACATAATTCCTGCGTCCAAACACGTGCTCCCGCCTGGACAACAGAGCTGGCTCGCTGAGTTGGCGTGTCATGATCAACCCGGACCGCCGAGTCAACTCGTCGAAAAGATCACCTAGAAAGAATTCGAGCTTAGCATTGCATGAGATGGCGATGTAGAAGCAGGACTCGGGCTCGGCAGAGTTACGGATGAACTCAGCGCGAGTGAAGTCCCAGTAAAGCTTGATCCTCCGGTGACGTCCGCGGGTGAGGTAAATAGATTTGGAGCCAGGCCGAGTTCGGAAGAATGAGAAGGTTGATGGGTGGAGAGAAACGGTGATGGAGAAAAATTCGGTGGCGTGGATGGTGAGGGAATGAGAGAAGAGGGTTCTGGACCATGTGAGTGTGAGATAAGTTGGAGAGCCGCAGAGCTGAGTTTGGAATATGCAGGTTATGAGGTTCTGAGGCACTTCATGAGATGTATTGCTCGAGAGCGTGCTGGGTTGGCTGAAACATGCTGTAATCATAGTGTCTGAACTTTGATCTTGCGTTTGTTTTTCAGAAAATACAGTTCAAGATCATTTGTTTGGAGAAAGTTTAAAAAGAGACGAGACATGAGAGGGAGAGAGAGAGACGACAGACAAGAGGGAAGTCATGAGTGTGAATGGGGGCTTGGGAGCGCTTTGGTAATTTAGAGCTCGTTTTAGAGAGTGAGATGTTGAATAAAATATTTTTAAAATATTATTTTTTAATATTATTATTATTATTATTATTTTAAGATTTAAAAAAATTAAATTATTTATTATATTTTGTACGAGAATTTAATAAAATAATAATGATGAGATGAGATGAATTGAAAGTGTTTCTATATTCAAATGGGTCTTACTTTTCTCTCGTCAACTTAGACTATTTTTTTTTCTGTTTTTAATTTCCCTTTCTAATTTCGAGCAAATTTGATTTTTTTAGATAGTGAGATGAGATGAGATAAGTTAAAACAGTTTGTGAATAATAGTGAGATTGTTAAAATTAGATGTAATGAGATGAGATGAGGTAAGTGTATCCAAATAGACCTGATTTTCACTTTTGGGTACGTAGATGGATTGGTTGAATTTTTTAATATTTATTAAAATAAGAACAATAAATATTTGTGAAATCTATTGGGTAAATCAGTTTGCAAATATATTAACATTTTTGCTCCAAGGTTTTCTAATAAGCACCACCCTGATCTTGTGGGATAATATATGCATATCGCATCTTTGGATCAAACGATCGAGTTGATCACATTTTTTTGCAACTTTAAACTACGTACCAATCTCTCATGCACTCTACCGTTTGGTGGGGGTATATAGTTTCATTTTTTGGGAATTTTTTTTTTTCTTTCATTATGTGTTGGTTTCAGATGATCGAGCTAGGGTATCTTGGCTTTGAATGATCGATCTAGGTGGTGGAAAAAAAGGGTAGTGATAAACTTACTGCCTTATTCCTACCTATCTACTATCCAATATTTCAATTTTTTTTTATTTTTTTATTATTTTCTTTTAAGTATTTTTTTAATATCATTAATCGTTAAAAAAATTAAAAAAATATATTACTTTACTAATATTTATTTTCTTAATTATTAAGTAAAATAAAAAATTAAAAAAATCAAATATAAAAAGAATAATAGATAGGTAGTAGTAGAATATAACCTATTATTATTCAGAAAAAAAAAGGTAAGTATGCTGATCTGAATGAGCAATTATCATGACAATCATCAACACCAGTTGGTAAGTCATAGCAACATATAGTAGTAGTTCATTCACGTTACGTTGGCTTCTTAGTTCCTTGATTTGCGCCTCTGAAAGGGCCTCTTTAATTACTCGCTCTCTGTCTGTCTCGGCTCTTATCATGCGGGAGTGAGCTGGTTTGCACCATGGAGGACGTTTCCAGTCAACATTTGGTACGTACTTCGCAAGCTCATCAAAAAATATACTCACAAACTCTCTTTATTTTAATAATACTTGTACTTTAGTCATAAAATAAGGATAATATAAAACATGAATATATGATATATATATATATAAAAGAATTTAAATCTCTTGAATGACCAAGATCAATGATATCTATCTATATATCTTGTTTGGATAATGAGTTGATCTCAATTCATCTTATCTAATAATTATAATTTTTTTAGATTTTTAAATAAAATATAATAAATAATTTATTTTTTTCAAATTTTAAAATTAAAATAATATTTTATTCAACTTTTAACTCACATTTCATTTCAACTTAATTCAACGACTAAGTCTCTATTTATTGTGACTTTTTCTTTAATATATATTTCCTTATTTTCAATTTTTTTTTTTTAAATCCCCTATTTTCAAATGTTGCCGTGGCAAAAGCAAAGGGTATGGAAGATGGGTCCTTGGGAAAAGGACAGCCCCCAACTACTTTTGTATGGTTGCTCTTGATCACTACTTCGGTCGTCGACTGAATTTATTCGGCCGGAGAACTTCTTGGTAGTACTGTTGTTCTGTGTCTAGCTCGTGTCCGTTGGATTGCAGAGAGATAAGAGAAAACCGTGAGAGGCGTAGATGCAACTCGATGAGACTATTTAAGTTAGGTTTGGATAAAACGAGATAAGTTAAGATAAAAATTAAATAAAATATTGTTAGAATATAATTTTTTAATATTATTATTATTTTAAAATTTAAAAAAATTATAAATATTAGATAAAATGAAATGAATTGAGATGAATACTGAATCCGGCCTTAATCGACAAAACAGGCAACTAATTAAGCCAATCAGAAGCTAGCCCACTGTTTTATATTTATTTTTGTTTTTTGCTGATCATCAAGTCAGTCTCTTTAATGAATTTAGACTTCATACGAAAGTTGGCTTTCTTTTGTATTCTTTTAACTTTGTGGTTTTTTTTTCCCTCTGGCTGAATTTCGAGAGCAAATCATATGGAATTTTTTATATAGAACTTGGCCCTACTTACTTTTGGACTTTAATCAATTTATTTATTTGGCTTTCTTGACAATTAACGCATGCATGGACCCGCAATATTTCAATTTTCTTTATTCTCCTAATTATTAATAAATTAGAGATGAGCACATGAATTAAGTTTGGTAGTTGTGTATGAATGATGATCAGCTAATTAATTTCAACTTCTTTGATTTTCCACGAATAATTCTGGAAGGTCAGATTTGATCTGCGCTCCTTATATAATATATATATATATATATATATATATATATATAGGCACATGCAACATTATTTATGAAGCAGTAGTACTCTATCGAAAATATATATTAAAGAGTAATGTTACATACAATCGTAAAATACATAAGATATCAAATCATGTTAAACCGGCTTAAAGAATATCAATCGAACGTACATTACTACTACTTGTCACTAGTGATCAATTAATCAATATTCCAACACAAGCACACATATAGAGCATTATGCATATATACAAATTACGGACATCCATTGAATATGTTATGAAAATTCGATCGAATATATATCTCATCAAACCCGCTAGCTAGTTAGCTAATTAAGAAAATATGTAATTTGGATATTGATGATCTAATAATTATTAGCTGGTTGATCCAACTGAGGGAAGCCCAAGTGATAAAGGCGAACTTGTGCACATGTGCCCTATGTCTCAGGTTCAATTTTCTTTAGATCAAACTGCGATTTAAGTAGGAAGTCATGGTGGCGGGTTGTTGTGCTAATCTCCTCAAGAGTTTAGATTCCAGAGTGAGTTATGATCCTAACTAGTTGTATGCAAGATAAGTAGCTTAATTAATTTTGGACTACATGATATGTGGTTCTACTTATTGGAGTGATATATATATATATATCTCTCGATCATGAGTTGTTAGACCCATATTTCATGAATAGTTTTGGAGCACCATTAATATTTTGTAATTAATTTGTACATGCATGCATATGGGTCTAACAACTCATGATCGAGAAATATATATATATATATATATATATATATATATATATATATATATAATGAAAAGTTCGTCCAAGCATATGAAAAAGGGCGGCTCCATGCATGCACGCAGTCTTACCTTTTTATTTGCAGACTCATGCATGTTTCCATTATTATTAATGTAAATTATCTAGCTAGCTAGGACATGTTTCCACTAATGTTTATATGATACAGATGAGAGTGACATGATCAATATGATTCTAATTATCTTAACCTACATACCCAGGTTCATGAAATCTTTCAAGCAGCATGCAGATCAGTTTGTTTCTGCAAATTAATGGGCCGGGACGTTTGATTGTCAGGGGATCGATCGAGCGAGAAAATAAATGAGAGCAGCTGTTGTAAACAATATTATTTTTAGCTAAAGTAGTGGTTCTCTATGAAGGAGCAGGTCGCTTGGGCTGCAAATTCAGGCAAATCCCAATCATGTAATTTAATTACCTTCTACAAACAAATATTTAAGCTATCTATATATATTATATATATAGGTTGAAGGCAGGCTGCATGCATAGATCACGAAAACTTCATTTGAAAGTTAATTTAAGAGTTATCTCTACTTTTTGCCTTTCGGTGTGATAAATGGGCCGAATAGCTAATTCTATATAAAGTGAAAGGAGAAGGATCATTTTGCAATGATTTATGCATGCAGCATGCCCAGCCCATGAGGTATAGTACGTAGTACCTGCTGTAGTTAATTTTTTTCTGGGTCATAACATTGAAATAGTTTAGGATTGCTTGGCCTCCCACAACATATATATATATATATATATATATATATATATTTATATATCATGTTAATAATGGAAATCTAGCTAGCTACCAAATATGAGACAATTGTATGTTTGTGTCCCATTTTAAGCAAATATATATTTGTTTAAGGATTTGTTAAGGATATCCCAATTCAGAAATTAATGGTACAATTCAGAAACTGTGAAGTTCATCATCTGTCAATTAATTTATATGTACAATTTGCTAATTGTAGGAAATAAAACTATATATATATATATATATATGTATGTATGTACATGAGTTTGTAAGCTGGAACCATTAGGCACTTTGAAATTCAATTAATCTCCCACTTGCCAAACCTATCATTGTTTGGATAGTGAGATGAAATGAGATGAAAACTGAAAATTGAATAAGATATTGTTAGAATATTATTATGTGTAGAGATTGATGCCATATCTGTGACTCAGATCATAATCACTACTCGGCTAACACAACTTGAGACACGCCTAGTTGCAGTCGAGGATATGGTTAGAGAGTTGGGTCAGTAGAGACACGCCCATCTCTATATCTTTTATTTGTATTTTTTTTTTTTTTGTATAGACAATATTTTGTATTTTGTAAAATTAATTTAATTATGAATGATCTTTTTTTTTTTATAAATTAATGTCACCATTCAAAAAAAATATATACCACTCGAACGTTTCTTCATTCTCGCCAGATATTTTTACAATAAATTACTGTTTGAACTCTTTATATTTTTATGTTCAAACATTGATTAACTTATTAGTTCAAACGGTATAGTAATAGCTTCGAACGGTAACCCAATTTCTTGCTAAATTTAGTGAATCCGTTTGAACATGGATTAACCTTAACATTCGAACGATATTATATGTTGTTCGAACGATAAGTCAATATCATGCTAAATTTTGTCACTTAATGCACTAAATTCTTATTCGACCATATATAATATCCGTTCAAGTGTTTATTTTATTATGTTCTAACGTGTTTGTAAATGTTCGAACGGTTGTTTTATTGGGGACGAAATTTCTCATCCCTACATATACCGTTCAAACAAAAAATTGATTGTTCGAACGGTGAACGCCTTCCATTGTTTTTTAGAGATGAAATTTGAATTTAGTTTCTACAACTCATTTTTTGAAACGATTTTTATTTTGTCCTAAAAAAAATTCTTCCTAAAATCTTATCTTTGTTGTAGTTATATATACATGTATGTATGATCCCGGCCAATTAATAGTTTGGTATATATCATCATGTGTGCATGCATGTGGACCAGTGCTTTTCTGGCGTGAATGTGCCCTAACCCCCAAACAATCACACATGCCTTAGCTTGTCGATCGTCTTCAATTTCAATTACTCCTACGTTTAAGCAAAAAATCACAATAAAATAAATATCTGTAGCGAGCCCTACATACATATGATATGATTTAACAGTAGTACTATGCCCAGCAGCTAATTAACACAATCAGGCTGCCATGAAACCTTACACATACACACATATGGGAAAAATCTAATTATTGTAAGCGATTTTGTATATTAATACGTGCATTTATTCAATATGATTGGTTAGAAAGTAAATTTTATTAAAAACAATGCTAATTTGAATTTAGAATATGAAGGCGGCAATAACATTAATATGCAGATTGATACGTAAATTTACTTGTACATAATAAAACTTATATATATATATATATATATATATATACACGCATGTATATATCATATATGTATTTATATGATCACTAGATATATATCAAATTAATGACAGATAAAAGCACATGCACATCATGATATCAGATCAGGAGACTAGAAGCCATGCATGCATGCTTGTAAGTGCTGTGGGTAGTTGTGGATTCAATTAATTATTTTCTTATGGCTTTTAATATCTCTACATATATATATATATATATTTTACCATCTCATACGTACGGCAATATATGGAATTCAATGGCAGCTAGAGAGATAGCTAGCTAGTCAAACTTACACTTTTTAAAATGTTGATGCCACTACTAACTACAATCTAATATTTAATCAATTTGTTTTGAGCAAATTATACTATATCACGAGAAAATTAATTAAGCTCGCATGCATGCATGCATGCAACCAATTGGGAAAACTAATAAAGAAATCCCATTAAGATAGTGAAAGTAAACAGATAATCCATTAATTAAAGAGAATCAATCGATCGTATTAATGTACATATAATAAAACAAAACATGAAGAAATTTTTATAATAATCCATAGAATTGAAGAGTAGTACGGGGCATGATTAATGTTAGGGTTTTGTGGAGCTTGGTTCGTGAGTAGCTCGACATTTGGTTCAAATGATTATTAATTAAAGAATAATATTACTCATCATTTTTTTTTTATCATCTTCTTATTATTTTGTGATATAGCAATAAATGATTGAAGATTATTTATCATATTTTATTTATAAATTTATTATCTAATTTTACTTCATAAGATAATTAACAGATGATGAAAAAATAAACGATAAATAAAATTTTTCTTAATTAAAAGTGGCTAGAGACGTCAAATTAACTGTTGACGAAATTAATATTGATATATAATCGATCGGAGCTGTACGTCTGAAAGATAAGCTTTATAAATAAATTATTGATGGGTTTTGTGTCATTATCATTATAAGTAGTTTAGATTCAAGAGCTACCCATGCATGCATGCTTAAGTTGATATGTATGGTACTATATACCACAACTACTACATGTGCATATAATATGCATGGATCATCGATCATGTTACACGAGAAAAATTTGCTACGTGTCAATTTAAATATAAATATAATGTCTAAATTTAGAATCTCATGATGTTGCAGGCACCTCTTCTTTTAAGAAAGCGAAAAACATCATGACATTATTTTTTGTGCCAAAATAAAACTACACTAATATTGCATTCGGTCCCTAGCTAGTAATTAATATATCATTTCTCTCTCTCTCTATATATATATACACTTTTGTCAAATCGGAACAAAAGAGAAAACAGCGTGCAAGTGCAAATATATTATATTTAATTTGATAAAGATGTGATTTGGGTTAGTATCATTATAAGATCATTAATTGAGGTATTAAGTCAATATTTTGGTGATTTAATCCTTGTAATATTGGATATAATGCATGTTTAATTAGGTTTATGTCGAATACATAGATGGCCGGCCGGCCTCCAAGATTCGAGGAATTAGCTAGCAATTAGGCCATGCAGCTTCTTATCGATCTAGCTAGCGTACTTATAATTACAAGTTAAGATGATCATATGCCTATATATAATTACAATTAATTATGGTTAATTTGTGGAATATATTATATATATACATATATACATATATATAGATACATATGCCCACATTAACCTTACATATACAATTACATCGGAAATGCATGCTGTTCTTTTTCATGACTAGCAATTACTTTAAAATCGGGGAAATCCGCAGGTAATTATTATAAAATGATGTACGACAGATTGAGAAGGATACACTCGATCATGGATCAAGATGTGTGACTCAAAATTTAGAGACGGTCTCAGATTCAAGGACTTGAGAATTTTAATGTGACCCTATTGACAAAACAGTGATGAAGAATTTTACAGAAGATAGCATGTTACAAATCTGTAAGGCCAGATACATCCCATGAGGCAATTTTTTTGAATCCTTCCTCAACAATCCTTCTTGTGCCTGGAGAAGAATTTGGGAAGCAAAAAATCTATTTTTTTAAGATTGCAGATGGAGTATAGAGAATGAAAAATCTGTAAAGATTTAGAAGGACGATTGGGTCCAAGTCATCAGGCTCTTAATAAAGAATTCCCTAACATGAAGGTATAAGAGAATGAAGATACTGTAGATAGCATGATTCATAGAAGTACTATGAGGCGGAATATCTAGAAGATTAGAGCTCTTTTCATCCAATTGTAGTAGCTGATATTTTGAAAATTGTTATATATCCAAGAGATCATGTAGATAAGTGGATATGGACCCAAAAAAAGAATGGCAAATATAGTGTTAAAAGTGCATTTCGATTAATCAGAAAAGGGAATGAAGCAACTTATAGGCTTGCTCGGTATGTTTGGAATGTTGAAAACATTGTGATGTGGTGTGACAATGTCTCTACTGTTATGTCTCAGGCCATTTGGCTTGACAAAAATAATTTGTAATGTTTTCTTATTAATAATACGAGGCTTTCCTATTAAAAAACAAAAAAAAAAAAAAAAAACAAAGGTTGAAGCTGATTTTTGCAGTACCGACTATACAATACGTTAAGATTTCAAGTTTCAACAACTACCTACCATTTTAATGATCATCTCCATATATTTCATCTTAAATGAAAAAAGTTTCAGTCTATTAATTCAACTCTATATATATATATATTGAATATATAGTTAGTGTATATATGATCCCTATACCCTATCTAGCTAGCTAGCTCTGTCTATATATAATACCGTACGTACCCTATATATACCTAGCTAGGTAGCTAGCTAGCTAATATATATAAACGTACGTGATAGTATGCATGGGTTAATTAGTCTCCATCGGATGTTAATTATCAGAGAGAGATGGTGGATTCTACGTTTCTAACAGTGGTTATTTATTTATTTATTTAAGATTAGGCAAGTATTTTTTTAATGATTTTATGAATTATTTTTAAAAAAGAAGTATTAAAAAAAATACATTAAAAAAAAAAATCTCCCCGTAGCCACTCTAATTATAAAGTCCGCACCCGCTAGCTAGCTAGCTTTCAACAACTCTACCTAATTAAATTCAACAAAAACATGAGTACTACACGTACGATTAATACATGAAGTTCATAATTATTAAGATTAATTAAATGTCAATAAAATCCTTAAACAACTTTTATATCATCAGTAACCCTAGCTTTATTTATTGAAAAAATATATGCATAATAATAGTCGTGTTTGGATTGATGCATGAATTAAACTCGATCTGCTAAATAATTTGTACATACATATATGTATGTATGTATATAATAATTAGTGTTTAATTAATATATGATCTGTTGATGATATTCAAATTAAGGTTATATATATTAGATATATATAGGTCGTTCCCCATATGTATATGTATGTATACTAGCAGTTGTATAACGTGCAAAGCACGTTTGCCCATTTGCCTAATTGAAAATGATGTGCCCAAAAAATTAACATTGTTGAAAATAATGTTAAAGTTGTATGAAAGTTTTAGCTCTACAAATTAACCATATTTAATGGTAGAGATCAATGCATCCATATCATGTTACTTCCAACTATGCAGAAGATGTAGTGAGCTCGTATAAAGCTAATCTACCCTCTCTGTTCATGCTCTCCCTTCTTCTTCTTTTTTTAGTTAATTAAGAATATTATGAGATTTAAATTATGTTAGAAACTCTAATTATTTATATAGTTTTACAAAATAAACAATTCAACTTTTTCAAATCCCAAAATAATATTATTATTAAAAATTAATATTCTAACAATATTTTATCATCTCAACTCAACTCAGTTCAACATCCAAACACAGCCTAAATATTTATTTAAACCTCCACCGTTGGATCAAATCTGAGGATTTAATATGAAAGACTGGGATTTAAAACACCAAACCTAGCATTTTCCCCTCATTTTTCCTTCCTCCCTCTCTCTCATTCCCAGCCGCACGTCTTCTCTCTCTCTCTCACCCGATCTCCTCCCTCAAGCAACCCAGCGCCGCCGTGTGCCACCCTGCGGCGTCACCGACCATCTCACTGGCTTCCCCTCACGCCAGCGACCAAACCCCACCGTTGAAGCCCCTTGGTAGCTCCTCCCTCAACCTCACGCGAGCAACCCGAAATGGGTCTCGAGGCACTGGTTCTCCACCTTTGCGCCACCACAGCTCAGCCCTAGCTCCACCAAGCACTATCACTGAGTTCCCCTCACATCGTGGATCACTTCCATGGAACCCACTACCCGTAGCTCCTCCCTAGCCCCATGCACGCAGCCCCTCTACACACACGGGTTTCTCTCCATAGCGTCGCCGTTAGCCACCCCCATGCCACCGCACCATCACCACCAGCCTCCTCCTTTGCCGATGACCCCTCTACTTCCTCCTTTCTTCCAGCTGAAACGCTAGCTCCTCTCATGCTCTTTCTCTTCATGGGATCTCAGATCCACCACCGTAGGACCACCACGATGCCATCGTATGCCGCCTCTAGGAGCCACGACACAGCTCCCTTGCTCTGTTGTGTGGTAATTTTGTGACGATTTACGGTGATTGTAAGGAAGATAATTGTTGTGAGGATGTAGAGGGACATAAGTGAAAGAGGAAAATATAACTATTTATTACTATTTATTACTATTTATAAGTACTGTTCATTACGAAATAGACTCTTTTAAATATAAGGGGGACATGTATGTGTGTGTATATAATATATATACACGCATATATATGACATATGCTATTGTGTAACCTTATAAACGTACATTTATAAAAGAGCAATTAAAAAAAAAAAAAAGTTTGCTTGCGGTAGGTACTGGTAATATTTGCATGATCACCTACCACATAGAGAGAGAGAGAGAGGGGTAAATGCGAGATATTTAATTAAGCTGGTAATAATTATATATATGATCAACCCTGTCTTTTTGTCTTTTGCTTTTTTGTAATTTCAATGAAGGTGTTAAAGAGCATCGGCACTGGTATAGTGATTGTCAAATCTAAAATTTAATTAAAAGTAGAAATTTTGATTTATTAAAGAAGTTAATTTATATTAAATTATTAATTTAAAAGTTAAATAATAATATAATATTAGATATTTTAATAATAATATTTTTAAATTTTTTTATATTTTATAAATACACTCTATATATTAATTAATAATTTAATTTTTACTTAAAATTATTGTTTACAAATTTTTTTTCTCAATCTTCTTATCCAATAATAGTTATTAAAAATATTTTTAGACTAAAATATTATTTTAAAGATAAATAGGCTGACCAAATTTTTTAAAAAATAATAAATTTACTATCGCTAAAAAATATAAAAAATAATTTATATATAATATTTTTTATAATATTTTTTACAACACGTTATATAATTATAATTTAAATAAGAAATATTTTTATAAAATATTTTATAAAAATAATATAATTCTATAAAAATATCATTATTTTATAATATTATTATATATTATGGATATATTATTACTCAAAAAATATAGCCTTAAGATTTTGACTACTGCAGTATATCTGTGATACCCCATATGATATGTATAAGGGTAGGTGGTGTATGGGATCCCACATTACTTGGGAAGGAGAAGTTCTTGCTCTTTATAAGGTTCCAATGGGGCTCCAATTGTATCATTGACTAGTCCTTTTGGAGTATAGGCCATGTGGTTTGGGCCTTCCATTGGGGCGTTACAAATGGTATCAGAGCTATCCCAACCAGAAATGTGGGACTTGAGCCGTGCCACCTATAATGGACAGGCCCGACGAGGACGTCGGGAATTTAAGGGGGGTAGATTGTGATACCCCATATGATATGTATAAGGATAGGTGGTGTATAGGATCCCACATTGCTTGGGAAGGAGAAGTTCTTGCTCTTTATAAGGTTCCAATAGAACTCTAATTATATCATTAACTAGTTCTTTTAAAATATAAATTATGTGATTTGGAGCCTTATATTAGGACGTTACAATATCTCACTTCTTTTGATTTATTTAGCCAGATTTTGACTAGATAATATCAGTGATCTAAGGCGGTGTCTTGGGGTTCGTGATCTTGGCTAATAAATCTCGAGACAAGTACTATTGTAATCATCTTGTCTCGCACCCATTAAATAAGCCAAAATCTTATACAGCTGATCATGATGATGCGGAAACAACTATAAGATCAAAGAAATTTTCAACTACAGATCTCTAGCAATATTGTATTTTACAAGATTAGATTTTTATCAAATATTTGACCAACCACTTCAAACCTCTTCCATCAATGTCAATATATTAATTATTATATATAATTTTGCCATTTTATTATTAACTTATAAAGACAAAATCACTATTTACTATGATTAATAATCATGTTAATGGAAGAAATTAAAACATTTAACCCCCGATGTTAAAAAAATTTATTTCATATTGCTTATTATCAAAGTGAAAAGATATTTATAACCGTGAATTATGTAATCGCTGCATAATCATTTTAAAAAAAATGAATAAAATATTAGACCCACATGAAAAAAATTAATTTTTTAATTATAGATCACACTCTTTTTCAAAACGATTATATACTTCACAATTGTACGTAGAATTACTCATTTTTAAATATCAACGTATTAAAAATATAGGACATATGAGCATATAAAAAGTTTTTGAATAGAATTATTTGAAAGTCTTTACATTACACACCATCTGCATGATATAATTTGATCTGTAATATTTAAAATAAAATTATATCATGTAAATAATGTGTAGCGTAAAAAAATATAATTAATCTATATTAAAATTTTCATGTGTAAGATGGTAGAAATTGATATATATGAGGTATTAAAATTAATATTGTTAAGCAAGATCGTTTATAATCCGGAGAAGTTATGAGTAACAGAACAGAAGTGTTGTAATCCGTGTTTCTACACATTTGCAGGCGAACTGAAACAAAACTATATATGTCTGTGTTTGTCACGTTCCGTCGTGGGTGGGTGGCTCTCGGTTTCTATCCTCCAAACCATGTGACACTTTTTAACAAATCCTTGCCTTTTTCCGGACTCTTCCCATTATTATTAACTCACGCCTCCCTCTCTCTCTCTCTCTCTCTCTCGCAAATATTTATTTTTTATGATAAATTCTGTGTGCATGCCAGAACGGTTGTAGAAGCAGAGTCACGGAGGGAAAGTTAGTCAGATGAATGAAAAAGGGGAGCCAATAATTCTGAGGAAAAAAAAGTAGAGGATGAATGATCCTACCCATCTTGAATCGGAGTACTCTGAGTTTGTTGAAGTTGATCCAACTGGCAGATATGGCAGAGTACACCTCTCTCTCTCTCTCTCTCTCTCTCTCTCCCCACTTTGAGTCTAATATTTTCTGACTCCTTGGTTTCGTTTGTTGCAGTACAATGAAATCCTCGGCAAAGGAGCTTCAAAGACAGTGTATGGATTTTAAATCCTTATTTACGTTTAAAGTTTCATGTACACCAATCCCAGATTTTCCTTCAAATTGAACCTTTTTTGGTCCTTCACTTGACTTGTTGCATACCCATCTCAGGTTTCTTCAAAATTTGAGCTCTTTTGGGCCTTTCTGATTGTTGTTGAGAATGGGCATTTGATATATTTGTCAGTTTTTGGTGTTTCATCATTGCAGTTACAGGGCATTTGATGAGTATGAAGGCATTGAAGTTGCTTGGAACCAGGTTAAGCTTTATGATTTCCTGCAAAGCCCTGAGGATCTTGAAAGACTCTATTGTGAGATTCATCTCCTTAAGACACTGAAGCACCAGAACATTATGAAATTTTACACTTCTTGGGTTGATACTGCAAATAGGAACATCAACTTTGTTACAGAAATGTTCACTTCCGGGACTCTGAGGCAGTAAGCCTTTTTTTTTTAATCTTAGCGATTGCCTCGTCTATTTGCTTATTTTTCCGTTAATTTTGCTCTGCTATGCGGGTCTGGGATCGGTGATCAGTTTTTATGGGTTCCCTGGTGTTTTATTTTTGTTATTATTATTGACAGGTATAGACTGAAGCACAAGAGAGTTAACATTAGGGCAATAAAGCACTGGTGTAGGCAGATCTTGAGTGGGCTTCTCTATCTTCATGGCCGAGAACCTCCAGTGATCCACAGAGATCTCAAGTGTGACAATATCTTTGTTAATGGGAACCAAGGGGAAGTTAAGATTGGCGATCTTGGTCTTGCCGCAATTCTCCGTAAATCACATGCGGCTCGATGTGTTGGTACATATAACACGTTCAAATCCTATGAAGATTTATGTTTAGATCATTAAATCTAGTTGGAATCTATCAACAACTAGAGCTAGAACGGAAGTTGGTAGAGACCTTGTTTTATATACTGAATTTACAATGAAAGAAGAAACTATATCTGTTCTAACATCTTCTTTCCTATTTTAATCTTGCCGGTAAATAGTGTATTTGATTAAGGGAAGACATCTAAGGTAGAAGTTCACATGGTTTTACGGTTCTGTTTTTGCTTTTCAGGTACTCCAGAGTTCATGGCTCCGGAAGTTTATGAGGAGGCTTACAATGAGTTAGTTGACATTTACTCTTTTGGGATGTGCGTCTTGGAAATGGTCACTTTTGAATATCCGTATAGTGAATGCACTCATTCTGCCCAGATTTACAAGAAAGTTACTTCTGTAAGTGGACTCTCTCTTTCCCCGTCACTCTCTACACCGGCATGCTTTTATTTGTTTAGACAAATGAAGAAAAGGCTGGATTTCACTTGCTTTAGTTCTTTAGGGGAAAAAACCAGAGGCTTTATACAAAGTGAAGGATCCGGAAGTGCGAAAATTTGTGGAAAAATGCTTGGCAACTGTATCTCTAAGGCTTTCTGCAAGGGAGCTTCTGGATGACCCTTTTCTCCAGATAGATGATTGTGAATATGATTTGAGACCCGGAGGTTACGGTGGAGAACTAGATGAGACTGGTTCCCTTGCAAGGCAGCCGTTCCTCGAACATAATTGCAGTAATAGCATATATAGTAATGGATACACAAATGGTTATGATTTTGAAGCTGAAAATGAATGGGGCTATCATCCAGTTGAGATTGAACCAAATGGAATTGAACTTTTTGAGTACCACGATGATGAACATTCTGAAGACGTTGACATAAGTATCAAAGGGAAAATGAGAGAAGATGGTGGCATCTTTTTAAGACTTAGAATTTCAGATAAAGAAGGTTGGAATCTCTCGTCTCTTGTCCTTTTAGTAGATTGCTTACTTTCCCTCCTCGTGGAATTAAATGTGTTCAATTTCTCTCTTTTTTCAGGCCGTATCCGAAACATTTATTTCCCATTCGACATTGAGACAGATACAGCATTGAGCGTAGCAACTGAAATGGTTTCGGAACTGGATATTACCGATCAGGATGTGACCAGAATAGCAGACATGATCGATGGGGAAATAGCTTGCTTGATACCTGAATGGAGGACCGGGCCAGGAATTGAGGAATTTGCTAATCAAAACTTCTGTCACAATTGTGCTTCCAAACATACCTCTAGCGGCTCCCTCATGGATATCCTGTCAAATAACCTAGGCATAAAGAACTTGCTTCTTCAATGCTGTAGACAGGGATGTGCTGCTATGCATGGCCGGTTCGAGGAGGTTACATTCCAAGCTGAGGAGTCTGAGCATCATGTGACAGAGGGTGCACTGAATGTATCAAGCCAATCAGACTGTTTGCATTATCATGATATCTGGGGTCAGCATGACAGCCCCGCACTTAGTTCAGTTGGCTCTGGACAGGGCCACTCTGAAGAATACGATAAACCAGAGCAATCGGTATCAGCCGAGGATGAGACTGAGGGTAATGTGAATAATAATAATCCATCCAAAGCTGGAAACTCGACTCTAAATTTCTCAGGTTCCCATTCTTTTTTATTGAAGCCGTCCTTGTATAGTAACTTATCAGAAAGTTATGAGGAAGAAACTGAGCAGGAATTGAGATGGCTCAAAGCAAAGTACCAGTTAGAGTTGAGGGAACTCAGGGATCAACAGTTAGGACTTGCATCAAAATCATTAATTTGTGGAAATGGAGAAAACAAAATAGATAATGGTCTTTTGGCATCTTTAGTCTCCAAAACACTACCAGGGGATAACAATGAAACTCCCATGAAGTCTTCTGCTTATGATGGTCATCTTAGTTCCAATCGCAGTGCTCATGTCAATAAGAGCTGCCCCGATTTAGGAACCCAAAGAGCCAGGAGTTGTCAGGGCACGAAGGATTCCCCTGATGCAGAGGATATTGTTGCTGCCAAGAGTTTCTACAAAGGGTCACTTCTTCCACATTCTCTTCACAGGACAGTTTCTCTACCAGTTGATGCTATTGATGTATAAATCTATAAGGTACTTTGGATTCTTTTGTTATCTCTACATTCATAGAGGCTGTAACATTAACGAATCCACCCTTTCTTGGCCAGGCAATACCAGATTCACCAAATGTACTTTCATACTTAGAGAGAGTGTTTGTGTGTCTCTCTTTCAGACACCCACAAGCACGTTCGTTGTCATTTATGATAGCAAAATAAACGGATGTATGCTTTTAGGCTAGAAGCATCTGCAAGTCATGTAACTATTTGGTTGAAACTTAAGTTTGTGTCCCTAAAACTTGATGCCCATGGTCTGCCAATCACCATCGCCCATGCCCACGCCCACAACCATTGGACACCCCATGCGCATGGGAGGTACACATGCTGCCGCCGGTGTTCACAAGTCCCTTGCGCCAGCACCATGAGGTGACAATGTAGCATTCATCCTTCTTCTCGAAAGCAAATTTCACGCATTTCCTGTTGGGATAAACTGGTTATCAAAGATTGATTTGAAGTATCACAGCGGAAATAAACAAAAGAAAGTAATGACAATCACACACACAAAATATCAAGATTTAAGTGGTTCGGCTCAATGTGGGCCTATGTCCATTGGCGGGGTTGGTATCAGAAATTTCACTATAAATAAAGATGGAGTACAGGAGATTTAATACAAAAATTCTTCTTAAAGAATTATCTTTCCCTCACGTCTCTCTCTCTTAAGCAGCTGCCTCTCCAAATGCCAAAAAGCTTAGTATGTACAAATGAGCGCCGCTTCATATTTATACTAAAAACGTGAAATCTTACTTTTTGAACATTTGCTCGAGCGAGAGTCGAGTGATGCTTGAGCGAATGGTAGGGTTTGGCATCCCGGTCGAGCTGACTGTCGAGTGATATTAAACGAAGTCTCTGACTTGCATTTCGCTCCAACTAACTGTCGAGCGATATTGAGCGAAGTCTCTGACTTGCACTCCATTCGAGTTAATTGTCAAGCGATATGGAGCGAAGTCTCTAACTCATAGATTTCGCTTGAGTTGACTGTTGAGCAGTATCGAGCGAAGTCTCTGACTTGCATTCCGCTCGAGCTGAAGAACCACCCCTCGAGCAGACACACTGTAGAGGCGTTATTTCAACTAGATTCAAGCCACCTCTTAACAAATCTCCATCTTAGCTTGAACTCCACCAAGCCTAATACAAAAAACATCTTACCACATAACCAACCCCTTCCACCAAATCCCCTAAAGGAATCATAAACCCCGAACACCAATCAAGTCCAAACAGAGTTTGAACTTGTACACTGCAACTGGCTTTGTGATCATATCTGCTGGATTCTCAGAAGTAGCAATCTTCAAAATCTCTATAACACCGTCTGTAACAATCTCTCTGAGAAAATTATACTTGACATTAATGTGCTTCGTTCTCTTATGATACATTTGATTTTTGGTCAAATGTATTGCACTCTGACTGTCACAGATTACTGAAATCCCATCATACTGTAGTCCCAAATCATTGATCAGGCCCTTCAACCAAATGGCCTCTTTAACAGCCTCAACTACTATCATGTACTCTGGAACTGAATCAAAATCTCTATCAAATATTAAGCCAAAGTCCAAAGTCCAAAGTCCCTCTCAAATATCTGAGTATCCATTTCACAGACTGCCAATGAGTCTTACCTAGATTAGCCATATACCTGCTAACAATGCTCACTGCCTGTGAAATATCTAGACGAGTACAAACCATTGCATACATAATGCTGCCAACTGCACTGGGATAAGAAACACTAGCCATGAGTCGTTCCTCCTCGTCTATCTGAGGAGATATGGAAGCTGAAAGTTTAAAGTGTGTAGCAAGTGGTGTACTTACTGGTTTGGAATTAGACATTTCAAATCTCTGAAGAACTTTCTCAATGTGCTTTCCCTGTGACAAGTACAACTTTTCAACTTTCCTATCTCTATGGATCTCTATCTCCAAAATCTTCTTCGCAACACCTAAGTTTTTCATTTCAAATTCATTTCTAAGTTGGATTTTTAACAGATCAATGCCAGATATGCCTTTAGCAGCAATAAGCATATCATCAACATAAAGTAACAAATGAATGAAAGAACCATCAAATAACTCCCTGTGATAGACACAACTATCATAGTTACTCCTCAAATAACCATAATCAATCATAATGGAATCAAAACGTTTATACTATTGCCTTGGAGACTGTTTCAAACCATACAATAATTTTTTCAATTTGTACACATGATCTTATTTACTTTCAACAATGAACCCCTATGGCTGATGCATGTAAATGGTTTCATTAAGCTCACCATGTAGGAATATTATTTTAACATCAAGTCGATGTAACTCTGAGTCATACAATGCTACTATAGCAAGTAACACTTTGATCGAACTATGTTTCACAACTGGAAAGAAAACTTCATTGAAGTCGATGCCTTCTCTCTGACTGTAGCCTTTAGCAACTAAGTGTGTATTGTATCTTGCAGCTATATCACCCTAGATTCCCCTTTTTCTTTTGAAGATCCATTTGCAGCCAACAATTTTCATCTTCTTCGACAACATAACCAAATCCCATGTTTGGTTTTTGTAAAGAGACTCAATCTCTTCAATCATAGCTGCGCACCACTGTGCCGATTCTTTACTCTTGACAACTTTTGTATAACTGGAAGGCCTCTAACCAACAATGTCCTTTGCCGTAGTAAAAGCATACACACCATATATGCATGAGCATATCTCTGAGGTGGTCTAATCTGCCTCCTCTGTCTACCAGTAGCTATTCTGTAGTCTTGCTCACCCTGTGCGCCGTTATTAGAATAAAAATTATGCTCATCTGCAATATCATGATCTTGGGCGCCACCAAGCAACCCTTGTTGTGCTCCCACATGAAACTCCACCTTCTTTCCAATATCCTGTTCTTTACCTGTAGACACAGTAAACTCCTTTCTCGGATTAAATATAGATTTTTCATCAAATACAACATTTTTACTGATTACAAACGTAGGTAATTTCGGATCAATACACCACAACCTAAATCACTTCACCCCACTAGCATATCCAATGAATATGCCCTTGGCTCAAGTTTTCCATCATTAACATGAAAATATGCAGGACAACAAAAAATTTTCAAATTTGAATAATCAGCAGGAGTTTCAGACCATACATCATTTGGAGTTTTCAAACCAATAGTTGTGACTGGAGAGCAGTTAACCATAAAGCAAGTTGTGTTGATTGCTTCAGCCTAAAAATCCTTAGACAAGCCTGCATTAGAAAGCATACTGCGGGCTCTCTTCAAGAGAGTCCTATTCATCCGTTCAGTTACCACATTTTACTGTGGAGTATGTCTAACTGTGCGGTGCCTGGCAATACCTTCATTTTTGTATAATTCATCAAACTCACCTCTGCAAAATTTTATACTATTGTCAGTTCGAAGTCGCTTTACTTTATTGCCTATCTGATTTTCAATCAAAGCCTTCCACTGTTTAAAGTTAACAAATACATTACTTTTCTGTTTCAGATAATAAACCCAAACTTTCCGTGAGAAATCATCAATAAATGTAAGCAAATACCGAGCTCCACATTTTGATAGAACAGAAGATGGACCCCAAAGATCAGAATGAATATAGTCCACAGTACTTTTAGTTGTGTGAACTCCCGTAGAAAACTGAACCCTGCACTGTTTTCCAAACACACAATATTCACAAAAATCAAGTTTCTCTATCTTCTAGTCACATAACAAACCTTGCTCACTCAGAATAGACATCATTTTTTTAACTCATATGACACAAACGCATGTGTCACAAACAGGTGACATTTGAGTCTGGACCATCTGAAACGGACATTGCAGCTGCACTTGTCACTGTACTAGCCTGAAGAAAATAAAGGCCATCTGTCTTTCTCCTTTCATCATAACCATGGAGCCCTTACTGACTTTAATAGCTTCACCTTCACCAGTTTACTTAAAACCCAAAGGATCAAGAGTGCCCAAAGAAATGAGATTCTTTTTCAAATTTGGGATATGTCGGACGTTAGTCAATGTCCTGACAATCCCATCAAACATCTTTATCCTGTCTGAATCAATCCCAACAATTTTACAAGCCATATCATTCCCTAACATAACGGAACCATCATTGACTGGTTCATAATTAGTGAACTAGTCCCTCTTGGGACACATGTGAAACGTACAAGCTGAGTCCATGACCCACTTGTCACTGAAGCTACTAGTAGAATCGTTAATTGCTAAGACAATATCTGAGCCGTTAGATTTTTCATCAGCAACGCTAACGACATTAAAGGAACTAGTGCCTTCCTCTTTGTTTTTCAATTTAGGACACTCATTTTTGTAATGATCAAACTTATGACAGTAATGACATTTAACATTTTTCTTGTTAAACTTTGACTATGAACTGCCTCGAGATTTACCCATCTTCTTCTCTGAACCCCTGTCACTGGATCTACCCCTGTTAGAGGAACTCTTAACAAACAAACCACTAATTTGTTCATCAGTGCCCGTTACACTCAATTTATTCCTCAATTCTTTAGAATTCAAAGCATATTTCATATTTGCCTAGGAAATTGCATCTCTATCATACAACATGGAATTCACAAAATTTTCAAATGACATAGGCAATGAAGATAAAACAATTAATGCTTGATCCTCTTCTTCAAGTTTAATGTCAATATTTCTCATATCTATAATAATTTTATTAAATTCATCTAAGAGTTCAGAGATAGGAGTGCATTCCTTCATTTTGAGAGTGTATAGCCATTACTTCAAATACAAATGGTTGGTGAGAGATTTCTTTATATACAGACTCTCAAGTGCAGACCAAAGACTAGTAGCAGTCTCCTCATCAGCAACCTCCCTTAAACTCTATCTAATAATGACAAAAGAATAGTACTATGTACATTTTCTTTTTCTTCTTTTGAAGGTGCAAGAGAATCATCAAACACATTCTCTTCTAATACTTTTGACAAACCCTACTGTCGCATTAAAGCCTTCATCTTGATGCGCCATAAACTGAAACTGTTCTGACCGTCAAATTTCTCCACTTCAAACTTAGCCATAGCCATCCCTCCAGATCTCACACAAAGCCATGCTCTGATACCAGTTTGTTGGGATAAACCGGTTATCAAAGATTGATTTGAAGTATCACAGTGGAAATAAACAAAAGAAAATAATGACAATCACACACACAGAACACCAAAATTTAAGTGGTTTGGCTCAATGTGAGCCTCCGTCCATTGGCGGGATCGGTATAAAAAATTTCACTATAAACAAAAATGAAGTACATGAGATTTAATACAAAAATTCTTTTCAAATAATTATCTCTCCCTCATGTCTCTCTCTCTCTCTCAAGCGGCTGCCTCTCCAAATGCCAAAAAACTTATTATGTACAAATGAGTGCCGTTTTATATTTTTAATAAAAACGGGAAACCTTACTTTTTGAACATTCGCTCGAGCGGTGCTTGAGCAAACGGTAGGGTTTCGCACCCCGCTTAAGCTGACTGTCAATTTGGTGTGGAGCGAACTCTCGAACTTGCATTTCGTTTGAGCTGACTGTCGAGCGATATCGAGTGAAATCTCTGACTTGCATTCCGTTCGAGTTGACTGTCAAGCGGTATTGAGCGAAATCTCTGACTTGCATTTTGTTCGAGCTGACTGTCGAGGGAAGTCTCTGACTTGCATTCCGCTCGAGCTGACTATCGAGCGGTATCGAGAGAAGTCTCTGACTTGCATTCCGCTCGAGCTGACTGTCAATTGGTATCAAGCGAAGTCTCTGACTTGCATTCAGCTCGAGCTGAAGAACCACTGCTCAAGCGGACACACTATAAAGGTGCTATTTCAACTAGATTTAAGCCACCTCTTAATAGGGCTGTACAGAAAATTGTAAAACCGGCCGAGACCGACTCAGACCGACCGCCGGAGCTCGGAACCGGCCGAAACCGGTAGGGAACCGGTCGGCCGTCGGTGATAAATCATCAAAACCGGCGTCGGCCGGTTCGGTTGCGGTTTGAACCAACCAAAAACCGAAAAACCGGCCGACGCCGTATATATATATATTTTTAAATATATTAATTTATTAAACGACGCCGTTTTACTTAAATAAGTGAAACGACGTCGTTTAATTCTTAAAGTTAGAAAAAAAAAAATAACCGAAACGGCGCCGTTCAGCCCTAGGGCATATTTTGTCCCTTCGGGCTTCGCGGCTTCGCCCCCAAGGCCCCAACCCCCAGTCCCAGACTCACTCTCACAGACTCACTCTCACTCTCTTTCCGCCTCCCTCTCTCTCTCTCTCTCTCTCTCTCTCTCTCTCTCTCAGCTAACGATTTCGGCGTTTCGCAACGACGCCGTTTCCGGTTTCGGACCTTCGGTTTCAACGACGCCAGGCTCCAGCCACTCACGGCGAGTTCGAGTTCGAGCCGTGACGCCGCATCGCCACGACGCCGTCCACGACTCCAGCCACTCACGGCGAGACTTCCTCCGGCAAACCGACTCTCCATTGTTGTTTTTAGCATTTTAGGTATGATTTTCATACTTATTTATTTATAAGTATTTTTTATTTTTTTATTTAGAATCCGAGGATCAATTTTTGGATTAGGGTTTTTGTTTTCTGATTTGGTATTTCAATCTAGGGTTAGGGATTGTGTTTGCTTTGTTTGAGATGATTGAAATAGTGAATATCATTTTGATGAAGAATTTTGATTGATTTTCGCAGTGTGCATTGCCATTCACGGATTGGAATTTGGATGTAATTTTGTTGAAAAAAAATAATTTGTGATGTTTATTGAAAGTAAAATTTATGAATGTTTATGTTATAAATAATTTGTGATGTTTATTGAAAGTAAAATTTATGAATTTTATGTTATAAATAATTTGTGATGTTTATTGAAAGTAAAATAATTTGTGAGATTTATGAGCGATCTAAAATGTAGATTAGAATCTTAGATTTGTGATGTTTGCCACGTTGCAAACTAGCTGCTGTGTAATTAACAATTGGGGTGATTTTTTGTTCTTTCTTGTTTTTACATGTTAGATGGATTCTTCGTCAAGTCCAATTGATCTTGATTCGAACTCCCAAATACCAAAACTCTCGACTTCAAGTGCCCCTAATAGTAGTAATTGTCCACTTCCTAAGAAACGGAAGGGGAAGGATCCGTCAATTGTTTGGGATCATTTTACAAAAGTTGAGGGTTGTTCCGTAGATGATCCTAAGGCCAAGTGCAATTATTGTGGCAAGATATACGCTTGCCACTCGAAGAGGAACGGAACTTCAACTATGCAAAACCATCTACCTTCATGTCTCAAAAATCCTCATAAGCGTGGGCCTTTAGATAAATACCAAACAACATTGGCAGGTGAGGTATCCTCGGAGGGGTTTGGAGAGAGTGATAATTCTTTAAGAAATCTTGTAACTCATAAATATAGTGAGGAGGCTGTGAGGATGGCGCTTGCGGAGATGGTAATTCTCGATGAATTACCATTTAGAATTGTTGAAGGGCAAGGATTTAAGAAGATGGTTTGGTTGCTTGAACCTAGATTTAAAGTGCCATGTCGAGTGACGGTTGCAAGAGATTGTATGAAACTATTTGCATCTGAAAAAGCCAAACTTAAAAAGTTATTCAAAGATGGGGGAATGAGGATTTCATTAACTACCGATACGTGGACATCGGTACAAAATCTTAATTATATGTGTTTAACTGCCCATTTCATTGATAGTGATTGGAAATTACAGAAGAAAATTATAAATTTTTGTTTAATCCCTAATCATCGAGGGGATACCATTGGAAAATATGTTGAATCGTGCCTCCTTCATTGGGGCATTGATAAGATATTTACTGTTACTGTTGATAATGTTAGCTCAAATGATACTGCAATTGCATATTTGAGACATTTTTTGACGGAGAATATGTTGGAAGGGAAGTATATGCACATGAGATGTTGTGCTCATATTCTAAATCTTGTCGTGAATGAGGGTCTTAAGGAGTGTGATGATGCCATTACAATGGTTAGAAATGCTGTTAGATATGTGCGCTCCTCCCCTGCAAGATTAGACAAGTTTAAGAGATGTGCAGAAAAGGAAAAAATTGATTGTAAAAAAATATTGTGCCTTGATGTACAAACCCGATGGAATTCAACTTACATGATGTTGGAGGCTGCTGAGAAATTTGAAAAGGCTTTTAGGCGAATGGAGAGTGAGGACTACAATTTTCTTTCTTACTTTAAGGATGGAAACATTGGGCCTCCTAGAGCTGACGAGTGGGAGACAGTGCGGGTTTTTGTAAAATTTTTGAAAATGTTTTATGATGCCACTTGTCGATTTTCTGGTTCTTTACATGTCACGGCAAACACAAGTTTTTTGGAGATTTGTAGGCTCCAAAAAGAGTTGGTTAGACTGTGTGAGAGTCAGAATACTTGTTTGATGAGCATGGCCATAAGCATGAGAATGAAATTTGATAAGTATTGGGGTTCATTGGATAGACTGAATTTGTTGTTGTTGATTGCAGTTCTCCTTGATCCACGTAGTAAGTTGGGGCTTCTTACTTTTCACTTGAAAAAAATTTATGATCATAATTGGGCTGAAGATTTATTGTCGAGGGTGAGACAATTATTATCAGACATGTATGAAGAGTATAATGCTACGTTCGGTTCTTCCTCGAGTAGCAGAGAACATGTTTCCCCTCCGTCATCTGCACCTCCAGATGATGTTGAAGACAATCTTGAGTCACAACTTTTTTATGAGTGGTTGCAAGCATCGACTGCATCTGGATCTACATCTACCAAAACAGAGATTGATCGGTATTTATCAAATGGTTGTGAGGCATTCAGTCAATCTTTTGATTTGTTGAATTGGTGGAAAGTGAATGAGCCTAACTATCCTATACTTGCGAGAATTGCACGAGACGTGTTAGCCATGCCTGTTTCCACGGTTGCATCAGAGTCCGCATTTAGTACGGGAGGTCGGGTACTTGATCCTTTTCGGAGTTCCTTGGCTCCAAGAACTGTTGAGGCACTTATTTGTACTCAGAATTGGTTGCGACATCCGTCAACGCCAATTGATATTCGAGACTCCATGGATAATGTTGAGAGCTTTGTAGTAGAATCTGGTAATGTGTTTTTAACTTTTTCTCATTCAATTCCATATTCATTTATTTTTATTATTTAATTTAATTTGTTTTCATTATCCTAATTTATTAATATTGATAATTTGATTATTTGGTGTTTTCTTATAGAGTTAGGAGCATCATACATCACAACTATTGATGATTGAAGAGTCGAAGACTGCAGACTGAAGAATGAAGATTTTTTGAGTTTTATTCAAAAACAATTGTTATTTGTTGCTTAAGACAATTTAATTTTGTTTGTAATGTGTATTAAACATCTAGTGGAGTTTTTTTTATTTATCTAGTAATTAATAATTTAGTATATAAGATAATAAGACTATAAAATATAAGTAGTATATATGTAGTAGTTACTAGTTAATAGTTATTAGTTACTAATAATATATGCATGGCATGATTAAAATTAAAAAGAAATTGATTTAATTAATTAATTTTAAAAATTTTGGAAAAAAAAAAGTCTTTGTAGTAGATGATTTTGAATAACAAAATGAGCTGAAAAAGAGGTTGAATTGGGTCTTAAAATGGCCCAAACAGTGCCAAAACCGGCCCAAACACAGTGGCCCAAACCGGCCCAAACCCGACAAACCGACCATGAACCGGCCGGTAACCGAACCGGTCGGTTTTCACACCCTCATTCGGTCGGTTTCGGCCGGTTTTGAGTCTCTAACAAACCGACCGGTCGGTCTCGGTTTGGGCCCAAAACCGAACCGACCGGTCGGTTTTTCAGCCCTACCTCTTAACATTTCCTTTATATTAGTGGGATCAACCATCTTTTTAGCACTAAGAGAGTGTGTGGAAGCTTTCGTATTTTCCTATTCGAGAATTTGAGGCAGTAGTAGCTCAAGCAGGAATGAAAATGAAGAGTCATCCCCTAAACATACTCAAAAGTAACGCATACTTTTTTGTCGTTGTATCCTTACACAGAATATCAATATGGCTCATTCCTTAATCTTAGGATCCATAAATTATGAAACCGAATAAATTCTTTGGTGCCATTTTTAATTTGTTTTTTTATTTTATTTTATTTTATGGGCTTTGTGTCTGTTGCATTTTGAGCAAAATTGTCCAAAGCTAGGCCGAAACCTCACAGTTACCTATTAGAACCTACCAAACTTTTTTTTTAGAAAATAGACATCATTTCATTCCATGAAGGAAGTAAGTTATAACTATGACTCAAGATACAAGCCATATTACTATTTGTTGTAAGATTCTTTGCACATAAATTTCTTTACGACAGACATTATCTTAACTTCTAAAAACTTTCAACTGAGAGTATTATTAAAATAAAGATAAACTATCCCTACCCCTAAAAGAGAAAATGTATCCAACCCCCACCCTCCAGGAGGAGAAGGATGAGTGAGTAGAACCAAAAGTTTTAATTTGGAGTACAAAACTAGATAAAAAATAATAATGGTGGAAAATTGATTTTCATAAATTCACCTTAAAAAAAAAAAAAAAAAAAAGAAAAAAAAAACTTTACAATTTCATCCAAGTTCAGCTTGGAGTGCCCATCTCGATTCCCATATCTCTCACCGACTATTGGAAACTCAACTGTACAATGCCCTTGTTTTGAGGTATTTGGTAAGAGCGGATTGAAGGAGAAGTCCTTCTCCATGCGTTCTGATCATCAAATTGTAATGTGGCCACATCCACATGACCAAGATAGTTCCATCAACACGGGATGGTCCGCGCATTCAATTCACACAACTTCTCTCTGACATATTAAAACAACACACAAACCCATGCACCTCGTAATCTTGTCGGTAAGTTTGGATCTCAAATTTATTTTAATTTATCTTAATTTATTATTATAATTTTTTTTAATTTTAATATAAAATATAATAAATAATTCAATTTTTTTAAATTTTAATTTAATTTAACATTAAAAAACAACCTTAAATTTTACAAAATTGTACCTGTTTACTACTACTTTTCGGGGTCACTAATCTCATCTCGTGATGTCTCATCTCGTGCTTAAAAAATTTTTGATGATGAAGTCATTAGGTCCCGATCTCTGACTCGGTTTATATATCCAAATTGAGGTGTTAGGTCCGTGACTGGTTTAGGAATCTATAGGCTTGTTGAATTTTTTCACTTGTTAGTTGAATTTTTTCACTAATTTAAATGCACAGAAAAGTCCATGCCTTATGACTGAGTTTACTTGAGTTTCAATGACAAATATGCAGACCAAATGTATCAATGAGTCATGCAGTAATAATTGCTGAGCGTGTCGCATAATATAAATTTATATTTATATGTTTTTCATATTTTTTTAATATTTTTAAAAAATAAAAATACATCAATATATTAAAATTCATTTTCTTAATTATTGAATAAAAAATAATTAAATATATAAGCAATTAAAATAAAAGAACAAATCTAAACGGTATACTAATATTTTACGGATGCGACTATTATGCTGTCCTATCTTAAATGTTGGGCTTATTGTCCAGCGTTAAAAAATTTTTTTCATATTTTTTTAATATATTTAAAAAATAAAAAAATATATCAATATATTTAAAATTATTTTCTTAATTATTAAGTAAAAAAATTGACCAATAATTAAATAAAAGTGTCAAAATAAGTAAACATAATAGTATTTTTCATATTTTACATGTAGCAATATGTTGGCTCAAGTGAAGAATTTTTTTAATGTCTTGTCAAAGATCTGATCAGATTAAGGTTATGTTTGGGTATTAAGAGTACCTCAAGTACTTTCACTATTATTTTTTACTTTATTATTATTTTTTATCTATTTTTTATTATTTTTTATTTTTTATCTATTATTTATTATTTTATTATTATTATTTTTTTATTACATTTTCATTACTGTTTATAAATATTCTTAATATTTTTTAAATATTTTTATTATCCAAACGTAGTTTAAAGCTGTATTCTTAACCGAAGATACGATTGTCTTTTAAGGAACAGGGAAAGATCTGCCTCGTTTTTTGTAAAATATCTAGCGGATTAAAGGCGTTGCATGTTTGCAAAAGTAGACGTGAATAAGTTGGCAAACTTTGATTCAAACTCTTTTTTTTTTCATAAACGACAAGCATTATCATCGTTACTAAGTTAAAAGGTTGGTCGAATGGAAAAAATGTGGAGTTCAGAGAGAGAGATCACTGATTGAAAAGCACTGAACTTTTTTTTCTTTTTTTTTTTGACTTTTTCGATTGTTGTATCTATTCTCGTATTAATGATACGATGATGATGATGACGACGACATGATGTGAAGTTTGGTTCCTTATCATTTTGCGATTTAGGTCCACAGCAGCAAAAGTCACTTTGCCTTCATAAAGAAAGAGGAAAATAAATAAACAAATAAATATCAGTGATCTTTACACCTATGCATGGTATGACTTCTCGAAAGGTCACCTAATTTTGAGTTGTTGGCTCAAGAAAAAGCAGGAGCTGTACGGCAGAGTTGATGACTTCAGGATTTCGTATTTTGTTTAAGAATTTAAAATATTATTATTATTTTATAATTTAAAAAAATTAAATTAAAATTTAAAAAATATATAATAATAAGATGAGATAAAAATTTTATATTTTTTCTTATTCCAAATCTATCCGACTTTCTACCTTCCAAATAATATTCACCATTCTTTTAATTTTACTTGTTCATTTTTAAAACATTTATTTTGAGCTCCGTCATCATTATACAGGGTAGGTCCAGATGAAGCCATATTTTTCTTTTGGATATGAAAACTCCATTAAAAACATAGGGATTACATCAAGTTCTTACCCAGCTTGAAAAATAGGCATAGGAACAACTGCCCCCACATGACAACATCATCCACATTCCAAGCATAACGAGCCAAGCAATGAGCAGCTGCCCCTCTATCAAAGACACTTGGAAGTACTTGTCTACATTGCTAGAAAATAAGGAATAGCTGTTAGATCTAGTATTGGAGCTCAAAGAAAAAAGGGACATTAGAAGATTTAGCTTTGTTCTTTCTAATTGCTTGGGGATTCTGGTTTAGAAGAAACAAGATGATGCATGAGAAAATTGATCTCACTCCTAGTCGATCTTTGTAGAAATTTCATAAGGAGTTGATGCCTAATTCCAAGCTAAATTAGCTGAAGACTCAATGTAGCTGGCAACCCCATCCTCCTGGTTTCCTTAAATTGAAAGTTAATAGAGGTATATTTTTCAATCAACATAAGGTAGGAGTAGGGGCGATACTAAGAGATGAGAAAGGTGAGATGATAGGTCATTTTGGCTGTCAATAAAACAAAGCATGAAGTTGCAGAACCGGAAGCAGTTGAACTCTTAGCAATGTTCAGAGGTCTCCAATTCTACATACAGAGGGGCATATCTTACATCATTCTTGAGAGTGATTGCTTGATGATGATAAAGTAACTTCAAGAAGCAACAACAAATTCCTACTCAATCTTACATAATTCTAGTGAAGGAAACACATTGTTTAATGAAAATGTTTAGCGTTGGTAAGATTCAACATGTTCATAGATTAGGTAATGAAGCCATATTTAAATGTTATTCAAAGTTGTTGAAAATCAACCGCATAGATGCTGAAAAATGAAAATTTTGATATTTTTGGAAAATAATTAGGCGGCCGGGGGTTGGTGTCCCATGCATGTTACGTTAATACGTTTCATCACATCCATTTTTTTTATTGATAATGGGACCCATACTAATGTATTATCTGTCCCCATGCATGCATGCACCCTTCAATCTTCATATACTTGTTCGACTTCCAATCTCAAAGTACTTGACGGCCTCAAGTTCATGGGGATATTATTTCCTATATATAAAAATTTGCAGTGATTAATTTGTATGGTCTCCGGGCAGTATTTAAAAAATGAGAAAAGATATTTGTAACTGTAAATTGTGCAACTATCACGTAATCGTTTTGAAAAAAGTAAATAAAATATGAAACTCATATAAAAAAATTAATTTTTAACAGTAAATCTCATTCTTTTTTCAAAGTGATTATACGGCGTTTACACACTTTACGATTGTATGTATTACTCTTAAAAAATTGGTAGAAAGAGAGCAAAAGGTGATGATCATAGTTTAAAAATGGTTAGATGAAATTAGTCTGAAAAATGAAGATTTCATTTGACCTTGATGATCACAGTCATGTAAAGCCAGAAAGAGAGGCGATTGTTAGGTAAACACAATTCCAAAATAAGTGAAAAGGTGAGGGGCTTTAAAGAAATTTAGAAAACCAAAGGTGTCATGTCCTTGTCATTCTCCTACTCGGATGCAACCCTTACCCACTAAACCACGCCATTTGCAAGTAGCCTGAATCTAAGCCCCAAGTATTCCAAAATATCAAGACCCTCATCCGCATGACATTAAACGCAAGCAGAATTCTTGGCCAGGCAAAATGCCCCTAGCTGATGGATACATTAGAAATACTAGAGCCCGACCAACACAACACGTACCTTGACTCATACAACCCGAAACTCAACTCCACACAACTCAACATTTAAAAGTTCAAACTAGCGATCCCAACACGAAATTAGGAGGGAGTTAATTAATAATACATTGCCAACAATGGGAAAAACTCATTTTCACCACTAACTTTGCTTTGTATTATGGACTTCAGGGCAAAAACTGATTTGGACTTTGGCATGGAGACTATGTCAGAGTTAAAGTCGATGAATCCAATATGCTGATTAAAAGGATCTGGTGGACTTCAATATAAATTAGCTTTATACTCCTACACCAAACAAGCACACAGAGAATATTCCACATGGGAAGGTCGATAAGCTTCAATCCAAACTCGAATCAATAATGAAAATGCAAAATTTCATGATGCACAATCTCCATCTGGCATCTGCTACCATTGGCTTGGATCATCCCCACAAGTACACCGCAACTTGCCAAAAGTACATCAAGGGTCCAACTCATGTTTTCCAACTCCATTTAAGCAAAACCATAAAAACAAAGAAAGGGTAAAAGGAAAAGGAAGTTCCACAGAGGATGGATTCAGTGTGTCAATAGTTGTATATAATTACAATGAAGATATTAATAAGATTCTGTCCAGCAATGGAGAAGGAAAATTGAGAGACATGAAATAGAGAAGGAAAATAATGATGCTCAGAAATAATATACATCTCTGTCAAGATTAAAAACATCATTCATGGTATATATTATAAAGTGAAAATACCAACGTCCACCTTTACAACTCAAATGGATGGCAGAATGAACAATTGGGTGAAAGAAAGCTGAGGCTTTAATGTAAAATATACAGACCAGTTCCTAAAAGCTTACAAATTCAGTACATTAAGAAACTATCTTATCAAATATGAGATGAGACAAATATCATTTCTGTGGACTATAGACAATTTTTTCTTACTCAAATGTCATTTTAAATCCAATGAGCAGTTCAGCTCATACCTCTTCCTGCATGGGAAAAGGTAGTCCGTTGAAATACTATTACAGAGGCCTCAAAAGTGGATAATCCTCGAGAAGTTCCCGCTCCGACAACGTGTCATTTTCATTCTGAGGGGTCCACAATACCTCAACTGCCTGCATGAAAACAAAAGAGATATCAGGCACAAAAAATAAATAATATAAAAGTAATAATTGCAGAAATGTTCTCATTCTTACTAATATCTTGCTCGAGGGAATGGATCCAAGCTTTTGCAAGGCTTCTTTCAAGTCCCCACTGCCATTGATGGCGGGCAGCTTATGTACTCCTTCAGCAGCCACCAAGATTGTTATCTGTCCAACAAAAAGCTCATTATGTCACAGAAATGGCAAAAGAGAATTTTACATTTCTAATTGCAATGATCCTTTGTCCTAGAAATAGGCCAAACGGTTATAGATGCCATGATCAGAGAATATGCATATCAGGTTACCATATTAAAGCATGGCTGTCAAGCACTTCATGCAATTTGGGCATTAAATTTTTTAGATGAAACAAATGCATTGAAAGAGCATAACATGCTATCTCTTCCATAAGATTGCGACTAGCTAACTGAGAGCAAATGAACCCAGCTGTGAAGAGGCTGATTTATTATAAGTCTATAAGAGGTCCAAGGAGCACTTGGATTGAGAAGCATAGACAAACCGGCTTTGCGGTCTCAGAGTCATAAGATCGGGTAACCTAACACATTTACTATCAAAGGCATGCCAAGGAGGTCTCTCTTATCACAAGGATAATGTGAACAGCTAAAAACAAAAAAGAAAAATACATGGTGGAAACCTTCCCTTGGAGCTCTGTATAAAAATACGTTTAGATGTTGAGGTGATCTCAAATGATCTGTGAATAGTAGTGACAAAGTAATGAATAGTAGTAAAAAATTAGTGAATAGTAGTGAGATAATCTGAGGTGATCTCACCTCACTAACAAAACATAGCTGTTGCTATATCTGGCCCTCACAATCCCATAATATTCCCATAGGTCAGGTTTGTAGATTGATCTATTATGATGTTTGGAAAAGGCATAGAAGCTTAACAAATGTCGAGATTGAATCATCTATGGTCTATTAACCTCTCAACAGGAAGACCTAAAGTGGTTGCGATCAGCCAAAAATTAATTTAAAATTTATTGTGTTCATTTTAATGGGGCACTTGGTGTGGCTCTAATGTCAGTAAAGTATGCCCAACCTAGATTGACTCTACAATGATAACCCACCACCAGAAAAGAGTAGCGCCATATTTTCTCCATGATAAAAATTGAAACATCTGAGACCTAACTACAAAAAGGCGAACCTACATCCTTTTATAAAGTAGCTGTGCTACTAAACATAGTTAAAAGTTTACATTATTGTAACATAGTAGACCCAGTGTTCCTGAATTCAAAAATCACAAAGGAATTTTGCCTCAGGTGTGCCCCATCTAAAAGTTGACCTTACCACTATGTACTCATTGCTGAATCCATTAGATCTCTGACTGGCTGTGCTTTGCTTTTTAATGTTGTTCACGTTGACAAGTGTTTCCTCATCAAATTTACCCCGTTCTTCAATAGAAAGTTGATTAAAGCGTTTCTCTCCATCCTCCATGCCCTTCTTTAAATCCACCTGCAAGAATGGCATAAGTATGCATGTTTCAACATTGCTGAGATCTAGTCAAACTAAATTGAAGGAAAAAAAAATAAAAAAACAAAAAAGATCGATAAAGATATGCAAAATCCAAAATGTCAAGATTTTTTTTTTATGAGTAAGAGAAAATCCAAAATGTCAAGATAAACTACATAAATTGTTACTTATTACATACGTAAATCTACAAAAGAGATGTTTTTTTAATTTAATCACTCAACAGGTCTAAAAAATTACCACTGTCCTTGAGTGGTGTCTACGTGCTGTGTGTGACCATAGCATACTAGTGCGCGACACTCCCCTGCCCCCTTCTTTCTCTCGCTTGTTTGTTAGAAAAACATAGAACCTAACTGTGATTTTTTGGTTCAATAGATAAACTTCTACAAGATGGTTTGTAACTTACAGATGAATAACCTGAGATACAATAATCAGGATGCCGAAGCAAAGCTAGCGTTGTCTCTGCATCCAGAAGAAAGACGGTCAGAAATTTAAGACAATTAACAGCCACCAAAATAACAAGAAAGCTCCAGCTTTTCATGTTTCATATGAGAAGTCTTAGATGAAGCAGTCGTAAGAAGACAAAATTATGACCAAAAACATATGTTATAAGAAGAAATATTTGTCTTTTATTTCCATCTTAAATGAGATGGGCTAATGATATGACAACGTCAGACAAATTAAGAAGCAATACAATAAGTAGACATCACATGTTCTTGCCACCAAATCAAATACCTCGGGGGATGTTACGAATGATCAGAAAATCAGTCCCATATCTGGACAAGTCAACATTATGGTGATGACCATTCTTGAATCACTAAAAGGAATATTTTCATGATTTTGAGGCCATTTGGAGAATTCTTTATCAGCACACTAGTGTGAATTAACATAAAATAATAGTATCTTGAGCTACAGCACATTCCGTAGACAGACATACATATGTGAAACTTTTCTAAAGTCACGAACTGTCTCTACAGCATTCAAATTCACAGGATTGTTTATTTATTTGCATAATCCATTGTACATTTCTGTCTAAATTGTCACTGGATTCAATAAACTTTTTCCACAATTTCAACTCAATTTGTATCAATTATCAGTAAAATAAAGCAACTCTCTCATCTAGATGAGGAAAAAATAAATTTTTTAAAGAAAGAATTTGGATTCCCACTCCAGCTGTCCTATGGCCCAAGGTTGATTTAAAGAGAGTGCATTATCTCTTCAAGAAGGCAGCCTTTCTTTTCAACTGTATT